>NC_135656.1:81987340-82287340 GCF_964188315.1 Podarcis muralis
TATGTTTAACTGTCATGCAAGTTAAGGAAACAGCAATTCCTAAGAGAGCAGTGGGACAAAAATCAGCTTCAATCTCCTATCTAAATAAACTTATTTCAACAAGTGAAATATTGGGAAACCCTTTTAACTGTATGCTTTCAATTCCTTCTCTCCCTTTAGCCATTAGAGCTCTGCTTGACTGAAAGAGCAGGACTGCCTCCCAGGTGGTAGGTTTCCCCTTTGTGAAGGGAAAATGAGGATTTGCCTCCGGCATCCCAAAACCTTAGGCTTTAAAATGCAAGAAAGTATTGCAGGCCTGACAATTACAGCTAGCCTGAACTTTGTGCCTAATTTAGAAAGAGAAATAATGGAAAGTTTTATTAGCTGATTTAGTTGTTAAATATTAATTGTCTTTTTGATGTATCAGAGAAAACTGGTGTCTGTTTACTGTACAGTGGTACCTCAGGTTACATAGGCTTCAGGTTACATACGCTTCAGGTTACAGACTCCGCTAACCCAGAAATAGTACCTCGGGTTAAGAACTTTGCTTCAGGATGAGAACAGAAATTGTGCTCTGGCGGCGCTACAGCAGCAGGAGGCCCCATTAGCTAAAGTGGTGCTTCAGGTTAAGAACAGTTTCAGGTTAAGAACAGACCTCCGGAATGAATTAAGTACTTAACCCGAGGTACCACTGTACTGACCAAAGGTTGCTGACTTACCTTGTCAGCTTGACCTGTATTCAAACGTCAATGACCTATGCTCTCAAATATGAACCTTGTGTAATCATAGTTGGCAATTAATTAAGGTTGGCAAAGAATAATAGATACCATAGTGAAAGACATGGAAATGGAAAGTAAATAAGGCTAATATAACAATAAAAGATATTAAGGATGTTAGTAAGGTAATTCATTACACACAGGAATGTATTTATCCATAACTGGAATGTGTTAGTGTGTATGACATATAAAGGACTTTATTAATATTAGACTATGTGTATTAGAAGACAAGGAGAAAGAAGCTGTAAAATATGTTTGTGGAATCTGTTTGTTCAATGTTACTATTCTGATCATAGGTTAGTTTATTATAGTAAGATGACCTGTAGGGGACATCTTGACCAGAAGATGATGTCCTGTCATGGCTTACGTGGAATGGACAATGTGGAACCAGTTACGTACTTAGTATGGTGTAAGCTGTATGTAAAAGAGTAGTACTTATGGGACTGTCCTTTGCTGCAGTAAAGTTAATGAAGGGTATTGTTATGCTGGAGTCCTTAGTTGCGTTTCTTATTGAATCCCCTACCAGGAATGAACCTGAGGGGTAGTTTTAACCACTCCCTTGACATCTTTTACACAAGGCAAGAGAAGGGAGTATGCACACAATCCAGTCATTTCCTTTATATTGCTGATTAGCCCCAAACCCATCCTAGTGATTAACGGCATGAGAAATATACAAGACAAGAAAGAAATGCTAGTAAAAAGACTTAAATGTGGCATGATACACTATCTGGTGCTAAAATCCAACTTCCAAAGAAAATATTTCTATTCAAAAAATATTTTAGGACTTGCTTTTTTACGTAAGTTAATACAGTGGTGCCCCGCAAGACGAATGCCTCGCAAGACGAAAAACCCGCTAGATGAAAGGGTTTCCCCCCCCCCTTTTTCTAAGCTGCTAAGCTGCTAATAGCCTTTTAGCCGCTAAGCTTTTAATAGCCGCTAAGCCACTAATAGCCTTTTAGCCGCTAAGCCTTTAATAGCCGCTAAACCGCTAATAGCGCTAATCCGCTAATAGGGTTGCTTCGCAAGACGAAAAAACCGCTAGACGAAGAGACTCGCGGAACGGATTATTTTCGTCTTGCGAGGCACCACTGTATTTGTAACTTTTTACTGCACACTAATATTCCCCACCCTCCTAAGTCACCATGCACAATCTGGTCAGTATTCAACATGCTTTCCTCCAAATCTTTACAGTTCTATTTTAATAATAGTGGGTGGGTCTACTCTCGTCATTTATAACATTTAAAATGCATTATTAAAATGTGACACCAGAGGGTGGTACAGTGCAGTGAGCCACTGGCAAAGGAAACTGCTATTAAACATGATGGAATGCTGTATTTTATAATGTTTAGAAGATCACTGTAGATCCAGCCAGTGAAACACAGACTTTTCAATACAGACTATTTAAAGTGTATTCAGTTATTAAAAGTTACTCACAAAATTATGAGTCAACTCTTGAGAGATTTACAAAGCAAACAACATGGATTACTTAGGCTAGAGTTTCTGAAAGGGAAATCGGCAACAGTCACTTCCCCTTATCTACCATGAATGGATTTCACCCACCATGTCTATTTGGGTAGGATAAAGGAAAAAGCAGAGTATTTAATGTATTCTGCTTTGATCAGCAAACTAGTAGCAAGCAAGCAAGCAAGCAAATAAATAAATAAATAAATAAATAAAGATTTATTTCTTAGCATGTGAGAGATTGTGTCTGCCTGCAAAGCCAAGTTAGATTTTAGAGGTCTCTGAATCCCATTTCATTCTATGAAATCCAACAAAGCTAAAAATCCCATTGCTGCCATTTGTGAAGAAACACAAGATTGCCAAACAACACTACCAAACATTTATTAACTACCATTGCAATGCTTGCAATTTTATTTTCCCAAATTCAGAGGCAGCATCTAAACTACTGCACTGTGTCTTGTTTTGTATTGACTTCTCCTCTTTCTTCTCTTGTATGCAATTCCTAGTAAGAGTATACTTACTAGAATACTCTTACTAGGGTGCTTTCACAGTCAACTTGTTCCCCGTTCAAGCAAGAACATCCCTTGTTTTATTTCTAAAAACTAAACAATGCTTAGTTGAAAGAAGTTTAAATAGATTTACAAAGAGAATAAAACAATAAAATTATTCGTAAAAACAGTTGAAAACAAGTATTTAAAACATTTTCAAAAACGAAAATCAACAATAAGTTAAAACAATTTAAAAACACACATTTCCAGCAAACTTGTCTGAACAAAAGTATTGTTATATGCTTCCGCCGTCTCACAGCTGTCAGCAATCATGCTGCAGCATTCTGCAGCTTCTGGATCAAGCTCAAGGGAAGCCTCACATAGTGTATTGTAGTAATCCAGTAATCTATGCATGAGCTACTGTAGCCAAGTTTCCCCCATCCAGCAACAGTTGTAGCCCCATAACTTAATTGCCAGGGAACTGAAAAGCACTCTCCCATTCCCCAGAACTCGTCCAGGAGGACAACATGAGAGATCAAGCAGCAGGAGCAAGGTTGCTCTCCTGTCCATGCTCTGCAAAGATCTTCCATCAGGGTGACCAAAGCCAACTCAGTCCCATAGCCAGGCCTGAACCAAGACTTGAATAGATCTAAATAACCTGTATCATTTAAGAATGCTTGCAGTTGCCTCACCACAACCCTCTCTGCCATCTTCCACCAAAAGTGAATATTTGCAACTGGTTGGTGATTGTTCCAGTGCAATGGGTCCAGAGTCAGTTTCTTTAGGAGCAGCCACACCACTGTTTCTTTCCAAGGTAGTGCCCCATCCCCTCATCCAATGAAATTTTAACCATGCTCTGAACCCATCCAGTCAGTTCCCTTCTGCCAGATTTAATAAGCCAGGAGGGAGAGGGGTCAAGAGGGCATGTGGTCATATTATCCCCAGCACCTTGTCTACATCAGATGATTGCATTAGCAGAAACTGATTCCACAACACACCCTTGACAGTGGCACTGCACAGCTGGAGCAGCAAAAAGGGTGAAGTCAAGAGCACTCTTAAATTGAGTGACTTTATCAATCTTCAAAGTTGTAGGCAGTTGGTCAAAATAGGTCTCTGAATGCCTGCAAGGTCCTTCTCCCACAGAGGGTGTCAATAGTGTCTGGACATCCGAAATAACTCCACCAGCTGGCTACCAAAGGATGCAATGCAAGCTGTGAAGTGACCATTTTTGGCATCCTGCACTGCCACATAATAGGCACGATTATGTGCTCCAACAGGTGTTCAGGTGGATTTATAAAAATTTTAATCGGACTTTTAGGGGGGAAATCTTTCTAAAGATTGTTTTCTATTTAAGTTACATTATAGTCCAAAGGCTATTCATCGCGAAATAAGGATTTGTTTTAAGTTTTTCATGTGTGCTAAAACTCAGTCTAAGATTATTATTTTTAAAAAATTGTTTAACCACATGAGTTAACAAATATGGACACATATGCTATAATGTTATTGTTTTAGTTAAATAAATTGTTTAAATTGTTCTTAAGGAAATGATTAATTTTCTCCTTCCAATAAAGTACAGCAGAAAAGTTGTCCAAATATAAACAGTTAACTTATTAAACCTCACAATAATTTCATAATTATCTGTCAATGTAGAAAATTTATTATTCCAAAAATGAAATCTTCATCTGGTTGTAAATATTAAGATTATACCAGCAAGAATGAGTCTTTCTGTAAAAAAATAAAAATGATTTAAATCAAGTCTTACTGACTAGTGATTTATAATAATAATAATAATAATAATAATAATAATAATAATAATAATAATAATAATAATTTATTATTTGTACCCCGCCCATCTGGCTGGGTTTCCCCAGCCACTCTGGGCGGCTTCCATAGAAACCAAAAACCCCACTAAAATATCATACATTAAAAACTTCCCTGAACAGGGCTGCCTTAAGATGTCTTCTGAATGTCAGGTAGTTGTTTATCGTTTTGACATCTGATGGGAGGGCATTCCACAGGGCAGGCGCCACTACCGAAAAGGCCCTCTGCCTGGTTCCCTGTAGCTTTGCTTCTCGCAATGAGGGAACCGCCAGAAGGCCCTCGGCACTGGACCTCAGCGTCCGGGCAGAACGATGGGGGTGGAGACGCTCCTTCAGGTATACTGGGCCGAGGCCATTTAGGGCTTTAAAGGTCAACACCAGCACTTTGAATTGTGCTCGGAAACGTACTGGGAGCCAATGTAGGTCTTTCAAGACCGGTGTTATGTGGTCTCGGCGGCCGCCCCCAGTCACCAGTCTAGCTGCCGCATTCTGGATTAGCTGTAGTTTCCGAGTCACCTTCAAAGGTAGCCCCACGTAGAGCGCATTGCAGTAGTCCAAGCGGGAGATAACTAGAGCATGCACCACTCTGGCGAGACAGTCCGCGGGCAGGTAGGGTCTCAGCCTGCGTACCAGGTGGAGTTGGTAGACAGCTGCCCTGGATACAGAATTGACCTGCGCCTCCATGGACAGCTGTGAGTCCAAAATGACTCCCAGGCTACGCACCTGGTCCTTCAGAGGCACAGTTACCCCATTCAGGACCAGGGAGTCCTCCACACCAGCCCGCCCCCTGTCCCCCAAAAACAGTACTTCTGTCTTGTCAGGATTCAACTTCAACCCATTAGCCGCCATCCATCCTCCAACCGCCTCCAGGCACTCACACAGGACCTTCACCGCCTTCACTGGCTCTGATTTGAAAGAGAGGTAGAGCTGGGTATCATCTGCATATTGATGGACACCCAGTCCAAACCCCCTGATGATCTCTCCCAGCGGCTTCATATAGATGTTAAAAAGCATGGGGGAGAGGACGGAACCCTGAGGTACCCCACAAGTGAGGGCCCAAGGGTCTGAACACTCATCCCCCACCACGACTTTCTGAACACGGCCCAGGAGGAAGGAGCGGAACCACTGTATAACAGTGCCCCCAGCTCCCAACCCCTCTAGACGGTCCAGAAGGATGTTATGGTCGATTGTATCAAAGGCCGCTGAGAGATCCAGCAGAACTAGGAAACAGCTCTCACCTTTGTCCCTAGCTCGCCGGAGATCATCAACCAGTGCGACCAAGGCAGTTTCAGTCCCATGATGAGGCCTGAACCCCGATTGGAAGGGATCCAAATGGTCCACATCCTCCAGGCGTGCCTGGAGTTGTTCAGCAACCACACGCTCAATCACCTTGCCCAAGAATGGAAGATTTGAGACTGGGCGATAGTTGGCCATACTGGCCGGGTCTAAAGATGGTTTTTTAAGAAGCGGTTTAATGACCGCCTCTTTCAGCGGATCTGGGAATGTTCCCTCACAGAGGGAAGCATTCACCACCCCGCAGAGCCCATCGCCCAGCCCTTCCCAGCTTGCTTTTATTAGCCAGGATGGGCAAGGATCAAAGAGACAGGTGGTTGGTTTCACGCGTCCAAGCAGCCTGTCCACATCCTCGGGGGTAACGGATTGAAATTGGTTCCATGCAACTTGACCAGACAGAGCTCTAGCACTCTCCCGCCCCAGCCCTGCTCCCACGGTGGTGTCTAGCTCCTTCTTGATTTAAATCAAATCCACCCTGCTTCCAAGCAAGACGTGCCACTTCTGTTCTAGTCCACACCCAGTTTGTTTCATATTCCAGAGCTCCTCAAAATACCAAGAGGCTGCTCAGGCTCCACAACGCCATATAGGATTGCATCAACTGCCCATTTTATCTTACTTTTCCATAATGAGAACAGGAATTCAACAGGACCTTCAGCTTTCTCCATTGCAAGACTTCCCAGAGTATGCAGAAACTCATCAGGTTCCATCAACCTCTGAGGGCACCTAAATAGGTCCACCACCCTTACAGGGGAGAATTGCCATTGTCCATCCAATCTTAACCAGATAATGGTCCGACCATGACAAGGAAGTGCACTGCACTCCCCTTATCCTCAGTCCATCCCTCATATCACTTGTGCCAAAGGCAACATCAACGGTCTGGTATGTTATACAGCCATACCTCGGGTTGAAGTTGCTTCAGGTTGAGCTTTTTCAGGTTGCGCTCTGCAGCGACCTGGAAGTAACAAAACGCATTACTTCTGGGTTTCGCCGCTCATGCAGACGCTAAAAATAACGTCACGCGCATGCGCAGAAGCGGTGAATCGCGACCCGTGCAGGTTGCATTCTGCTCTGGATGCGAATGGGGCTCCAGAACGGATCCCGTTCGCATCCAGAGGTACCACTGTACTGCTGACTATTTGAGAGAGATTCACAGTTGTCATAGAGTTCCTTCTATCAGCTAAGGCTGGTGGCCCAGTTGCACCCCTATCTGGACAGGGATAGCCTAACTAATGCCGTCTATGCTCTAGTATCCTCTGGGTTAATTACTGCAATATGTTATACAGTCATACCTCGGGTTACAGACGCTTCAGGTTGCGTTTTTTTCAGGTTACAGACCCGCTGAAACCCGGAAGTACCGGAACGGGTTACTTCTGGGTTTCGGGGTCGCGCATGCGCAGAAGCGCTGGATTGCAACCTGCGCATGCGCGACATTCGCAACCCGAGCGTCCACTGTACACAGAACAGCCTCTGTAGATGGTTCAGAACTTCAACTGGTGCAGAATTCAGTGACCAGGTTGTTCACCAGGGATTGCGTGCACACATTACATTGATCCTGGCCCAACTGTACTGGCTGCCAATTAGTTTCCAGGCCCAATTCAAAGTGCGGGTTTTCACCTATAAAGCATGAAACAGCTCAGAACCGCAATACTTCAAAGACCCCCTCTCTCCATTTGAACCTACCGGGACCTGAGATTATCATCCGAGGTCCTTCTTCACTTTGTCCACAAGAGGTCCAGGAGGTGGCAACATGAGAACAAGTCTTTTCTGCAGTGGCTCCCTGTTGGTGTAATGCACTCCCCAGGAAGGCTCAGCTGGCGCCTTCATTAAACACCTTTAGGTGCCAGCTGAAAACTTTCTTTTTTAACCAGGCCTTTGGCTGATTGACATCCAACGCCCTTTGAAATGTGTTGACAGGATTATTAGTTTGTTTTTGTTTTTATTATGTATTTTGTCTTTTGTATATTGTTGGCAGGAGCTGGGACAGAGCAATGGGAGCTCACAACCATTCAGCGGATTTGAATCACTGACCTTCCAATCAGCAAGCCCAAAAGACTCAGTGGTTTAGACTACAGCGCCACCTGCGTCCCTAGTAGTATAAGACCAGAGATGGAACCATAACTTGGAAGCAGATACAGTGGTACCTCAGGTTAAGTACTTAATTCATTCCGGAGGTCCGTACTTAACCTGAAACTGTTCTTAACCTGAGGCACCTCTTTAGCTAATGGGGCCTCCTCCTGCTGCCACCGCTCCGCCGGAACCCAATTTCTGTTCTTATCCTGAAGCAAAGTTCTTAACCTGAAGCACTATTTCTAGGTTAGCGGAGTGTGTAACCTGAAGCGTATGTAACCTGAAGCGTATGTAAACCAAGGTACCACTGCACATGCTACTGCTTTCAAGATGTCATGGGCCGTATTATGGAAAAAGAGATAGCTTGGATAGATATGCGGTTGTTTCCAATGAAATTATGACTGAAAGGCTCTGAAAAATACAGTCACTGGAACTTATGTTATGTTCACACATGCTGGATACTTATAATTTTAGATTCACAATAGAAATGGGTACTCTTCAGAGGGAGTGTAACCCCATCAAGAGCAGACAACCTTGGTACCCTGACTAAGCATAATATGCCGATCACTTTAAGCCTGCAAAGTGATATATGAACAACTTAACTACAAATAAATTCATCTATATTCTTTATACATGATACGGAACATCACAAATTAGACACATGTATTATGTGAAGTGTATATGCCTCATAGGATGGAAATTGATACGCTATATATAAAAATTGCATGATTATCTATATTAACACAATACAGTGGTGCCTTGCAAGACGAAAAGAATCCGTTCTGCGATTCTCTTCATCTAGCGGTTTTTTCGTCTTGCGAAGCAACCCCATTGACAGCTTAGCGGATTAGCGCTACAGCTGTCTGGCGGCTTTTCGCGACCAGCTGTTAAGCGGGTTATCAGCGGAACAGCTGATAGGCGGCTTAGCAGCTTAGGAAAAGGGGGGGGGAGCGGAAAAAACCCGCGGGGACGCGCAATATTTTTTCGTCTTGCGAAGCAACCCCATAGCGAAATTCGTTTTGCAAAGCGCCTCCGCAACGGAAAACCCTTCCGTCTAGCGGGTTTTCCGTCTTGCGAGGCGTTCGTCTTGCGGGGCACCACTGTATGTATATTGGCCCTTTGTATATTTCATATAGCTCTATCAATTATAACAACTGCCTGTTAAGGTACCAAAGCAGTTCAATAAGGATATTACAATGGACTTTATGAACATTCAATATTCAACAGCAAAGCTTTGTTGTTAAAAACTACAAATGCACTTGGAATTCCCTTCAAGGGTTATAAAGGTAAAGGACCCCTGGACAGTTAAGTCCAGTCAAAGGCAACTATGGGGTGCAGCGCTCATCTCGCTTTCAGGCTGAGAGAGCCGGCGTTTTGCCACGGACAGCTTTCTGGGTCATGTGGCCAGCATGACTAAACTGCTTCTGGTGCAATGGAACACCGTGACGGAAACCAAAGCGCACGGAAACGCTGCTTATCTTCCCGCTGCAGCGGTTCCTATTTATCTACTTGCACTGGTGTGCTTTTGAACTGCTAGGTTGGCAGCAGCTGGGACAGAGCAACAGGAGCTCACCCTGGAGCAGGGATTCAAACCGCCGACCTACTGATCGGCAAGCCCAAGAGGCTCGGTGGTTTAGACCACAGCGCCACCCACATCCTGCATCAAGGATTGTAACTACAGTTGCTCCCATGTTACCTGGGTGCCTTAATTCAACTGTATTTCTCAAGTTTCAAACTCTGAATATACTTGCTTTGGTGGATTCACTTCCTTAACTCTATTGGGGAGGGGGCTACCAAGGAACTGTTTTTTTTAAGCTATCTAGATAGCAAGGAGCATATGCAATAAAGGCCACCCTTCTCACCTGTTTGGTTATCTCCATGTTTTCTCAGGTGCTCTTCAGGAACTCTTCCTGCCCCTCCTGAGGGAGAGCAGCAGTTAGCAAGGTTAGAGTTTCTCAAGATGTACTACAGCACTACAATTTAAGATACTACAGCACCAATTTAAGATAGCCCACTTTAGAGAGTATAAAACTAATTATTGGTATTAATTTCCAACATATTTGGGTATCATAGGTCTCTTTTCATTCTGGGAAAGATTTGAATTCCAGAATTCATTACATCTGTTAAAACTGCAAAAGGCAGCAGACTGAGAATTCCCCATTTTAAGTGCTTTGGTGCACTGGGGTTTGAGCTACCTAACCATGCCACTGCTGCTCCCACACCAAGATTGTATCAAATACTCTCTGCTTCTCAGTGAAAAATATGATGTAGAATATGCTATTCAAGACATTTTCTTTCAAGCCTTTAATACAAATACGGAAACTACCACCAAAAGCAAGTAGACCCAGTTGCTGCTGTTTGATGAAACAAATATGCCTCCAAATATCAAAACAGCATTTTAAAAGATAGGTAACAGTTCAAATAATGAGAAGCAACAATAAAAAGGCACCCCACTGGACAAATTGCAGTAAAAAAGAGAATCTTTCAGAATTCATCTGTCTCTCCTTTTGGTAAAATGCAACTCCGGAGCTTTTTGAAAAGGGTACGGTAACAATTGACAAATAAGTAGGAAAAGCTGGAGTACCTTGCAAGGCAAACTTGCTTCGGTAAAGCTTGCTCCTACAAGGTCCAGTATTGCCCTCAAATTATTACACTGGACACAGAGGTTGCCTAGCAAGGTTTTGTACTAGCCCTCAGCCAAGGTTTTAAAAGGTTTGTCTGAGATTGCATGTAATACGTCAGTTTAGCAATGGTCTTCTGGCAACCTCTATACCAAATCCAGCCTATGAAGCAATTTTATCTGGTCACCTTTTCCTATTTTGATCAAGGTGTGGTAAAACATTTGCCTAGTTTCACTCATACAAAAAAACTCCTAGAATTCAAGGTAAGAGATAGCATATACTCCTTCTGAGTGGTGTAATGTACACAGCTGTGCCAACTGTATGCCCTTGTAATAGTGAAGCACTTGCTGGTAGATAGCACTAATTTTAATCTACAGCCAGACCATCCACGTCAGCATATGGCAAAACATTACTTTCAACCCCAGCACTATCTGAGGACACAGATTTTATGGTTTGCTTGGTGTCTTCCAACTTTACTCCCTCAGTCATAAAATCCTAACGTGCCCACTTCCAGAAAGATATACTTGTAATGTATATGATAGAACCAGTAGATCTAATCTCAACAGTTATTGCTTATGTGCTTAAATAACATGAGGTTTAGTCATAATACTGTATACACAGATGGTCTGAAAATGTGGTTTTCACTGCCATAAACACTATCAGAATAACCTGATCAGAATTCAAATATTACTGGAATATGTAATAGTATGCACACATCCCTTTTGCCATTTTAAGAACTGGGTATCAGAAAGACACAAAACTTTTAGGTTTTATATTTATAAAGTTGTTACTTACCTGTGATAGGAATCAGCTTCCATTGCATTTCAGTTGCTTCAACGTTGTATGAGCCGGAATGCTGTCTATGATAAGTATGTTCAATGGGTGTGCTAGGACATGGGCTACCACCTTCAAAGCTACTTACACTTCCAGTGCTTGTTTCCTAAACAAACACATAGTAGTCTCAATTGATAATTCTAACTTGTTACCTTTTAGCCATTTCAATGTAAAAATATTTTAAGCGTCTCTATGAAAACAATTTTGCCTTTACATCAAAGCACTTGCTGTTTAACTACTTTTAAAAAACATTCCCACAGCCCAATGCATGTTTACTCAGAAATCCCAGCATTTAACAGAGCTTATTCTTTAGGAAGCATTTGTCCCCAAAACAACTTGAGGAACAGTCAACCCCTTGAAATCCAGTTTAGTTAATGACAAATTCAGATTTCACACCAGTTAGAACAAATTAATGTAACTCGTCTCTATTATCAACCAAAATAGATCTAGATTATATTACATGAAACAGTTGTGAACAGCCAGAACCCCTTTCTTCATGAAAGCAAAATAAAACTTCTGAAAAGGCAAAAAGGCAAAAGAGACCAGAAAGACTGAGTCTTGCCATTACTGAAAACAAAAAAGTAGCAAAATTGAATAATAAATGCATACATTAAAGAAATGTAAACAAGCAAAACAAATAAATACACAGATACTATGGGTGAAGGACCTTTAAAACTGGCCCATCAGTAAGGTGTAATCAGTTACCATCTTTCTTTACTTAGAACTTGTAAATGGCTCATTGGGTTGGGTTATTGCTTAGTGGGTTTTATTATTATTATCACCCTATTGTTTAAAATTATTTATTGTTTAAAATTATTTTTAACTGCTTATGTGCCTGGGAAGAAAGGAGCTGAGGAGAGCCAATCACAGAGGCTCAGGGTAGGGGGAGGTAAAGTGTAGATTAAGTTGACCAGGTAAGAGGCACACGGCATAGGCAGTTAGTGACTGTTGTGTGCCAGATCCCCTCTTTTAACCTGGGGAAGTATCAGCCAGCCCTTGGGTCCGCGACTGCTGTTGCTTAATGCCAGGCCTCCCTCACTCAGTGGATTTCCAGGTTGGTCTGGAGGATTCCCAGATTATATGACTGGCGCTCCTGTCAAAGCACTGGCTGACCTCTGGAACAACTGAATGGCTCAGGCTGTTGATATGAGCACCATCCCCTGCTTCATAGAGCCTGTTTGGCTCCTTGGTATATTCCAAAGCTTGGAGTGATGAAACTGTTAGGATATTTCCGTTCCACCTTAAGAGAGAGCAGGCTTGTGAGTCACAGAGTCTGCGTATTTCCTGTTGAGGATGTTTATGTTTGCTGTTTCCTTTCGATTTCAGTCGGTCAGAGACACTGACACAGAACGGTCATGTTTTCTCTTTGTTCTGTTCAACGCTAAATAAAATCTGTAAATTATGCTCTTCTTCGGTGCAAGCTTTCTGGCTGTGGTTTCTGCTGATAAAGAACAGTGTGCACAAGCCTGGAATGTGGCAATCTATTTCTGAGGCTTTGTGTCGCTAACTGCTGGATCTGCCTGGCTACGGGAGATCGATGGACGTTCGGCAGCCGGCTTGGGGCCATGATGGACAATATCTCCCTGGCAGTTTCCCAACAACAAGGTTTCGGGCCCAGATTCACAGCACCTACAGAAGAGTAAAGCTGCAACAGACTGCGTTTGAGAGGTATGTGAAAAGCGAAAGCAGCGAGAGCGGAGGCTTTTCTGTTTACCTCAACAAGGAGCCTTTGAACTCCGGCAAGGCTTAATTGGCCTGGGAGCCAAGCCAGGGAGTTCGTGATTAATGGGCTGCCGAGATAATAAGTCTTTGAAGGCATAAAGACTTGGGCTCACGTAAAGACCTGAGATGGATCTTTTACAATCCTCAGAAGTAGCTCCGTGTCCACCGAAGCTAAATGGCCATAACTATCAGACCTGGGCAAGGTACTGTGAGGGCCAGATGAGAAGGCTTGGAGTGTGGAATACCATTTCTGAGAACCCCCCAGCCCCTGTGACAGATGAGTGGAAAGCACAGGATTCGAGAGCCATGGGGATAATTTTGCTCTCAGTAGCTCCTGAAGAGTTAATCACCTTGGCTGGCAAGGCAACTGCCCGTGAGATGTGGGACGGGCTTAAAGCCTGTCATCTCCGACAAGAGGCTGGGTCTGTGTTGCTTTATTTCAGAAAACTGCACAGGAAGCGTTTAGAGCCAGGGGAAGATCTTAGAGCCCACGTTTTACATTTGCAGCATCTCAGACAGGAATTGACTCAGAGAGGTTTCAATATGCCTGAGTCACTGTTTGCAATTCTCATCCTGGACTCCCTGGATGAAAGCTATCATGCCGTGGCAAGTCAGCTGGCGACCCTCCCAGCACAAGACCTCACTGCTACAAAGGTCTTGGCGACTTTGCAAAACGAATATGATAGAAGGAATGCAGCTGAGTCGGCTTGTGCGCTTCAGGGGGAGCAAAGTGGGACAGCATTCCAGCCTCCAGGGGGAGCCAAAGCGTTGGCAGCTGTGAAGTGCTGGAACTGTGGGAACCAAGGTCATACTCAGAGGTTTTGTCCAAAGACTGGAAATAAACAAAAGAAAAAGCCTGCAGGTGGCCCGAAGCAGAAGGGGGGTGGAAAGCCCGCGCCAGGGAAAAACAAAGCGATGTTTGCTGGCACAGCTTCACCAAAGGCTAAAGGCACGTCTGCTGGCCAGGAGCAGCAGGGGGGCAAGCTGCAAAAGCCCAAGTCAGTGGAAAACAAGGGTTTGCTTGCTGTGAAGACTGCTCCAACAGCCAAAGGCAGCTTTGTTGTTGATTCGGGCTGTACCCGCCACATCTCGAAGGATCGGCACCTCTTTATCTCCTTCAAGCCTCAGGAAGGTGAGATCCACCTGGCTGATGGAAGGACGTTGCAAATTGCAGGAGAAGGGACTGTGAAACTTGCAAGTTTGCATACAACCATCAGTAATGTTCTGTATGTTCCTGGAGCTGCGGACAATTTGTTGAGCGTCCCGCAGCTTACTGGACGTGGTTTTCAGATTTCCTTCAAGAGGAGCGTCTGTGTCATCAGTAAAGGCAAAGAGGACTATTTGCATGCAAAGTTTATGGATGGTTTGTTCCATATAACTTATGAGGACACTGCTGTTGTATCTAATGCTGATTCTTGTTGTGTTGCACAAACTAACAAAGTTCTTCATGCAGGTTGCATTCATGAAGCGCATCGAAGGTTTGGTCACCTCTCTTGGAAGGCACTGGCCAAGATGCCAGAGGTGGTTGAGGGTTTGAACATCAAACCTTGTAAGTATCACATGAAATGTGTATCTTGTGCAGAGAACAAGGTGAAGGTTGCTCCAAAAGGCAAAGAGTCTAGCAGGCAGGCTTCCAAGCCCTACCAGCTAGTGCACGCAGACCTGGTTGGGCCACTTACGCCCTCTTTAGGAGGAGCAAGGTTCTTCATGGTTCTAATTGATTCTTTTTCTAGGTACATTCATGTGTTTTTGCTCGAACAGAAATCGCAAGCGTTTCCGAAGTTTAAGGCATTCTGTGCTTGGTTGGAGAATGCTCACGGTAAACGTATTTCCTGTCTTTTTACCGATCGGGGCGGGGAATTCACTTCTCAGCAGTTTGAAGCTTTCCTGACTGAGAAGGGAATCCAGCATGACATGTCAACCCCCAGATCGCCATGGATGAATGGGCTTGCGGAGAGAGCAAATCAAACATTGCTGCAAGGAATGAAAACCTTGTTGCATGATGCCAATCTCCCTGATAAGTTTTGGGGGGAGGCTTTAGGGAATCTGGTTTACTCCGTTAATCGCAGATTGTCATCACCCATTGGTTGTACCCCCTATGAGAAGATGTTTGGCAAGAAACCCAACACCAAACACATGAGAATATTTGGTTCTGACATGTGGGTACGCACCCCACAAACCAACAAGCTTGGGAAGCGTGGGGCACATGGTTTGTTCATGGGGTACGAAAAAGGTGCATACAGGGTATGGATGACTAACTCTAAATCCATTAAGTTCACAAGGAGTGTTGAGTACAATCCTAAGTGGGGGGAAAATGTGGGAATTTTCCAGAGTTACCCAGAGGAGGATGAAGGTGATGTGAAGAAAGCAGATCATGCTGAGAAAGCTGAGGAGATTGAGGATGAGGATGATGATGATGATGATGATCAGAGTTCGGATTCCAGTTCAGTGGGCGGCGCTGCTGCTGATGTCAGTGAGAGTGATGACACAGCAGACTACAAGAGTGCAAAGGCCTCAGTCAGACCATCTGATGCATCTGACAATGAACTGGAAGAACCACTGTTCACCATTGGTCATTTTTCTCCTAAGAAAGAGGAGATGAGTCCAGAAGACTTGCGTCTAGTACGTAGGTCTGAAAGGGCGACCAAAGGCAGACCTCCAAAGAGGTATGCTGATGAGTTTGCTAAAACAGCAACCGCTGTTCTTAGTAGCTCAGAGAAGGTGTGGGAACCTTCAAGCTTCAAAGAGGTTCAGGAGTTAACCTCTAAAGATGCTGAGCCTTGGCTTAATGCCATGAAGGCTGAAGTTGATTCCTTGAACAGGAACCAAACTTGGGAACTGGTACCGGTAGTCCCAGGTATGAGACTGGTTGGCAGCAAATGGGTCTTCAAGGCCAAGACAGACCAAAATGGCAAGGTTGTCAGACACAAAGCCAGATTGGTTGCCAGAGGTTTTTCACAGGTACCAGGACAGGATTATCACGAGACCTACTCGCCCACAGTCAAATATGAGAGCATTCGGCTGATGCTCAAGGTCGCTGCGGAGGAGAAACTGCATGTTTCCCACCACGACATTAATACAGCTTTTTTGTACGGGATTTTGAACGAGGAGCTGTTTATGCTTCCACCTGATGGGATGCAGATACAGAAGGGAATGGTCTGTAAACTGCGGAAATCCTTATATGGTCTCAAGCAGAGTGCTAGGTGTTGGAACACAAAACTCACTGAAACGTTGCTTTCTCTAGGTTTTCACCAGGGCAAAGCTGATCCATGTGTGTTTGTCAAGGAGGAGGGGCAAAACAAACTGTATTGTTTATGTTTTGTTGATGATCTTCTGATGTTTTGGAAGAATCAGGCTTTCTATCAAAGCACCCTAGCTCAACTGAAGGAGCACTTTGACATGAAGGATCTTGGTGAGGTATCCAACTATCTTTCTCTGCAGGTGGAGAAGGACCAAGCAGGTAATTTTCTGGTACACCAAACACAGAAAATTGCTGATGTATTAACCAGGTTGAATTTGGTTGATGCAAACCCAGCAGACACACCGATGGTGACAGGTTACCAGGTAGACAGTACTGCTGAAGCGTTTTCTGACACAACGCTATATAGATGCGTTCTAGGCAAGCTGAATTTCATTGCCAGATGTTCAAGACCTGACATAGCTGTAAGCTGTAATCTGCTTAGCAGACATGCCAACAATCCTACGGTTCAGGATTGGAAAGCTCTGAAGCGCATAGCCCGCTATTTGAAAGGGACTATGCACTACAGGCTGAGGTTCACCAGTCAGAAGACTGGAGGTCTTGAAATCTTTGCAGATGCAAGTTTTGGAAGTGACACCACAGATGGTACAAGCACTTCTGGAGTATGCTACATGTACAACCACTGCCTGTTTGACTGGTTGTGCAAGAAGCAAACAACAGTGAGCCTAAGTTCCTGTGAAGCAGAACTCAATGCTCTGTCATTTTCACTCATGGATTGTGAATGGTTGATGCAACTGTTTAAGGACATCGGGGTTTCTGTGAAATGTCCTATACAAGTGTATCAAGACAATAGATCGTGTTTGGCTTTGCTGAACTCCGAGAGTTGCAAGCAAAGAACCAAGTACTTGCAGATTAAGCTACATCGTGCAAGAGAGTGTATTCAGAAAGGACTGATTCGGGTGTCCTACATGGCAGGAAATGAAATTCCTGCTGATCTGTTGTCTAAGGTTGTTAACAAAGAACAACTTAAGGTTTACACACAGAGGTTGCAATTGGGTGAACCACAGGTACTACAGGTTACACGGAAAGGGGGAGGATGTTAGGATATTTCCGTTCCACCTTAAGAGAGAGCAGGCTTGTGAGTCACAGAGTCTGCGTATTTCCTGTTGAGGATGTTTATGTTTGCTGTTTCCTTTCGATTTCAGTCGGTCAGAGACACTGACACAGAACGGTCATGTTTTCTCTTTGTTCTGTTCAACGCTAAATAAAATCTGTAAATTATGCTCTTCTTCGGTGCAAGCTTTCTGGCTGTGGTTTCTGCTGATAAAGAACAGTGTGCACAAGCCTGGAATGTGGCAATCTATTTCTGAGGCTTTGTGTCGCTAACTGCTGGATCTGCCTGGCTACGGGAGATCGATGGACGTTCGGCAGCCGGCTTGGGGCCATGATGGACAATATCTCCCTGGCAGTTTCCCAACAGAAACAAGCTGGGAGATGGCTCGGACATAAGAGAAAAACATGGGTTGAATGTAATCAAACACTGGTGAGGGCTCATAATAAAGCCTACCTAGGGGCAGTGAAATCAGCAAAGGCGGCACACTTTGATGCCTCCATCGCAACCTCATTGTGCCATTTGGTAGCTTTTCCAGGTAGCGTGGGGCCTCTTACAGTCTGGCCTGGAGGTGGTGGAACAGATGGTGGCTTGCTGTGACTTCGTTTGCACAGCATTTTGAGGACAAAATCACTTGCATCCACCAGGATCTTGACTCTATTACAGCAGATGAATCTCAAGGGGTTTCCAGAGCACTATCTAGTTCTCTTCTGTTGGACGAGTTTCAGTTAGTAAAGCTTGAGGACGTGGACAAGGTGCTTGGATTGATAAGTGCTGACCAATTGCACTTTGAACTCTTCTCCTTCTTGGCTGATAAAAACTAGTAGGGAGGTGATTAACGCCTCCTTGTAAGAGGGGGTGGGGTCCTGCTTGCTTGAAGGAGGTAGTGGTAGAAACCCTCTCTGGGTTCAGAAACCCTCCCTGGGTTCAGAAAATCTAAGTAACTACTGGCCAGTTGCCAATCTCCCCTTCTTGGACAAGGTTCTTGAGCAGGTGGCTGTGCCCCAGATCCGGGTGCTCTGGGAGGAAACCGATTTTCTAGATCCATTTCAATCGGGGTTTAGGCCCAGTTTTGGCACAGAAACTGTTTTGGTCACCTTGTATGATGACCTCTGTTGGGAGAGAGGCAGAGGAAATGTGTTCCTCTTCTCAACTTCTCAGCAGCCTTCGATACCACTGACCATGACATCCTCCCTAGAGTTGCTGTTCTGGTTAGGGGTAGGTGCCACCACTTTGTGTTGGTTCTGGTCCTTGGATGGTTCTTTCCAGAGGGTGATGTTTGGGGGATGCCTTTCAGCTCCAGAATGCTTCAATGCAGGATTCCTCAGGGCTCAATTTTATCCCTGTGCTGTTTAACATCCACATGAAACCACCGAGTATCTGGAGGTCTGGAGTATGTTATCAGCACTATGAAAACTCTACTTCTCCTTTACATCTGCAGGTGTAGAAGTTGGCGTGCTGGATTGTTGTCTTGCCTCGTAATGGACTGGTTAAGAGTGAACAAAGTGGGTGGTTCCTTAGACTGGATGTACGGGAGCTTGCCTGCTCTTGATGGGGTTATACAGTCATACTTCGGGTTACAGCCGCTTCAGGTTGTGTTTTTTCGGGTTACGGACCGCCAAAACCCGCAAGTACTGGAACAGGTTACTTCCGGGTTTCGGCGGTCATGCATGTGCCTAAGTGCTAATGAATGGGGAAGGAAATTTTATTAAACTTGTCACTGAGATCAAATGCCCTTCTCCATAAAAAAAGAACAGAGTGTGGGATAAATCCAGCCTCATATAACCAAGATGCTCGGTCTAATTAAAACATGAAGGGGTTAAAACCATATCTGTTCTGCTAGGCTTCGGTAAGTCATACCTGCTCACTTTGGGAGGAAGGGTAATCAAAACCTTTGTTGCCTCTTTTTCCACCATGTGAAACCGACCAGTAAGGATGTCCAAGCTGGGTGCTCCAAGCTTAGACCGTGTGACTTTAGCAAGCCACCTTTGTGTTTCTATACAAATAATTTCGAAACATTTACCAATTTTGAAACTAAGTTTAACTGCCTGTCTTTTCTTGCTACTCTATGGAAAAGCACATGAAGCTGACCTTTGAAGAGTTTGTAGGTAAATCATTTTTAACTTACCAAATATGTGGTCTTTTTCAATGCTAAGGGAAGTGAGAAACTTTGGGAACAACTTAGAAAGGAATATTTTAAAGGTATATTTCCACACTTTATTTTGCTGAATGTTTTGTGATTGTAAATCTCTGATGGGGCTTAATCACCAAAGAGTGCTTGCTCCAAAACTGGATCTAGGCATCCAGGGAATTCTCATTTTACTATTTAACCAAATTACTAAAATACCCACACATATCAGCAAAAGAGTCACAGGGAGCATACATCTAGAATATTACTTATGCTGAATAGGGAAGGGGAGAGAACACACAGCATCTAGGTTGATGATTATTCTTCAGTCTCCAGTTAAAGCTGTTAGTGCTTTTCCACCTCAAAGTATAAATTCAATGGACACAAATGCAGCTGTTCATTACAGCAGAACTTCTTCATGGCAAACTACCCTCAACCTTATACCATTCTTATTTCCTACCCTGCCCCCTGCCCCCACTACTACTATAATTCAGAACTGCATGAATAAGAGAATTTAGCATTGGTCTTGTTCAATCTACCCCTTTACTTTTCACTGTTTCAGGAGTTGGGCCATTGTAACAGTCAAACTGGAGATCCAGAAGCCACAAATACAAATGCTAAAAAGAACCCCTATTTTATATACACCAAATGCATACACTGAAATTTTAGAAGCAGTTTCTAATATTTTTAAAGAGATTCTTACTTTTAAATGTTGGGCATGATCAATGTCTACTTCACTAGCAGAAACGTCAGAAGAATAAGGCAAGCATGATGCATTCACTTCCAACTTTGGGCTTTGAACATTTTCAACATGTGAAGCATTAAGAAAGTTCTTGATCTGTGGCAGAATTGAGTTGTATTCAACCTGTTGCTCTGAATAGCTTTCTGCTGAATCTTGCTTATTAATTATTGCTGAAATCTGCTTTAGGAAACCATATACATCATTACTGGGAGTATTAGCAACATTTTGCTGCCTCAGATCTGTATCATGTCCACCAAGGTCATGTATAATTGAAAGAAGTGATTCTGTTGCTCTTCCCCCTAGAAACCAAAGAAGGGGAATTGGGGAAAACATGAAGTTATGCTAAAAGTTATTTGCCGTCCTTTAGTTAGTTGACATAGCCAATACAAATCAATTAGTATTATTATTACAATTTAGAAAATTTATAAACTGCTTGCTCAAAGAAAATGTATCTACAAGTAGTACACAGGTTCAATTCTATATAGAACAGGACTAAAATATGCAAAGCAATTAAAAAGAAGTATACATAAAACCGAAGACAGGAGTGCCTGGCGTGCTCTGGTCCACGGGGTCACAAAGAGTTGGACACGACTAAACGACTAAACAACAATACATAAAAACATTAATAAAACATTAATGCAAATCTAATGAAATCATGTGTCTGGATAGACCAGCTGAAACTAACAGTATAGTGAAGGTGCCTGCCTAATTTCAATACACAGGCAGTTCCAGAGCACAGCCGCAGCCACACTAAAAGAACAACGTTTTCATAGACCGAAAGTAGCTTACGAAAGCTCTTACCTTCATGCTGACAAATGTTTTCTGAGGACTCACTAGTTTTAAAATGTTTCTGTGGGCTCTCTATCTTAATTTGCAGTCTGCTTTCATTTCTGTTGTCTTCCGTGTCAGAGTCTCTATCTACATTTTTCTTCGTACAATGGATTAAGTTAATCAACTTTTTGATACTTTCTGGATCATAATCCCTAGGGTCATCAGGTTTTCTCTTGGCAACTACAGTTTCACATTTAGAACCATTTCTTTTCCTAGCTTTTCTCTTTCTGTAGTCAGATTCCTCGTCTGTGGCTTCATAATCTGAAATAGGACTAAACTGCTGAGGCTTCCGATTTCCATCCATAATTTTTTTTGCTTTAGAAACAGACATCTGGTAGGTTTCTGAACCAAAAATGTAGTTGCGTAAGGCACTTTCAATATTGGATTTGTTTTTTGGTGCAGGATATAGGTGCTTTTTCTCATCCAAGATTGTGCTATAATTATATAAAATGAACTCTTTATTAAATTTACTGTTTCGCTTCAGATAGTCATTTATATGCTTTTCCACCGCAGTATTTAAGTCTACTTTAGTGTCTTTACGAGAATGAATATAAGCATAATGTAGCGACTGAATAAATCTTGTAAATTCCGGCATGACCACATGGGCTTCCTGCGTTAATAACGTATTTGCACTTTTCTGTTCATTTTTTAGAACTGTGTTCAAAATAAAAGCAGAAAGACAATTGCAAGAGAGAAAAATCAGTCATTTAAGCAAGCAACACAACTATTAATACATATTTTAACTTATATCTCCCGCCCCCCAAGGAGTTTAAAATAGTATATACAGTTCTCCTGCACCACTTTATCTTCAAAACTTGAGATAGGTTAAACTGAATGATAGTGACAGACACAAAGTCTTGTAGTCCACTTCATGGCTGAGTAAAGGATCTGAACATTGTCCCCCCAAGGCCTAGCCATTAAACCACACTCACTTGGGGTTAAAAAGCAAATTCCAATTATATTATAAGACAGCAATTTGCATTAGCAGAGGACTATTAGAAATATTTTTTCTTCCCATATTTGTATCTAAGAATATCTCATGATTTTGAGTATAACTTTTATGAGCTATCAGTTGTCTTCTTACAGCATTTCTAATGGCCAAGGGTGATGCAATTTGTAGTGAAGCGACATATTTAGAGCTACAGGTTCCCTGCCTCTGTGATTAAGCCAATGGTGAGTATGTATCAACTCTAAATGATTCTAAACAGGAAAATTCCATACAAGCTTTATGTAGTGCTTTTAATGATTATTTGTAATGTGTTGTATTGTTGCGGCAACCATATCCACCTTCCCAGCAATGAAAGCATGCTGCTCTTATCTAATGGACCATTCAAATTCCAGAAGCCACCTTCCTTCTCAGACTATCAGAAGTTCCTCCAACTTTTTTATTTAGTTTCTGCGCTTTTAGGCTGCCCAACAAAATGTTCTCTGGGTGGCTTACAACAAATAATTATTCTGTCTTCCATGCCTGGTATGTCATTGTATCTCTACACATCTGTTGTTTCAAGCACCTAAATACTCCTAGGCCCCTTCTGCTTCCACTTTCTAACACCGTATAATTCATAGGTAATTTGCTCTGTACTCCTCCTTGCTACCACAAACAGACAAGCAGCAATAAAGCATCAGCATCTCTTCTCATTACTCATCAGCATTGCTCTATGGCAAGGTTCTCTGTATTCTACTAACACAGCTTAAGATGTGCTGCTTACCTGTAACAGTAGATCTTCAGGTGATCACTGGAGTAGGCACACATACAGGTTTTGTGCCTTTCCAGAGCTAATTTCAGATCTATAGCACTAAAGCTGCTGCTGCTGCTGCCACCGCGGGAGCAATAGAAGGCGATACATTTCTTGAGGCTGATTCCCTGCCCCTGTGGAACCTGCCACCTGAGACAGTCGCCTCACCTTGCCTCATGAATGGGCCAGCCCTGCTATTACTGCATCAATAGCAAGAAACCTTTTAAGTGGAGATCTTTACCAGAACAATTAACTTGTACCGGAACTACTGACTTTATTTTTAAATAGAGAATTGTTTTTATTTTTGCATTTTTATATATGGAATTATTTTTAAAGGTTTTTACACTTTTCTTATTATATGGTTGCACTGGGACTTAACACATTTAACAGTTAATAAATTGGTACATTAAAGATTAAAACTTACCTGAAGTCACAACACCTCTAGGATTCCGAAATAGAAACAATGCCTGCAGAATGTGAGGCTTTCTGTTGTCTGAATTAAGAAAAAAAAGGCACACCGTAAAGTAATGAAGCTGCTAATTAAAAGAAACAAATCTGAATTGCTGAAGAAGAAACAAGTTGCATACCATATGGGGAAGCCATTTGATAAGAAGAAAGCAGCAAGAGATATCCCCTGTCTATAAGTGGTTTTACAATAACCTGAAAAAAGAAGTTGACACAATTCACACAACATAAAAATGATGCCCCTAACTCTAGATAATGCATATTAAATTTGGAACACCCACTCTTGCATCCATGTCCAGCTTGAAGGCTTCCCACAGGCATCTCGTCAGCCACTGTGGGAACAGGATGCTGAACTAGATGGGCCGTTGGCCTGATCCAACAAGCAAGATGGTAGGCACTTGTCTGCTCATGATGTATTTTCATAAAATATGAACTGACCAAATTATTCTCAGAACCTCTCTCAGTGGAATAACTATGCACATAGTAAAGTTATGAAAAGATGCTCTACTCACTAGTTTGTCTGTCTCTAGCTTTTGAAGTAAACCTTCCAAATTACTTCCTGTTCTAGTCTTTTCCACAACTTCATACAGACTGCAATACATTCCATTCCTGTACTCTGAAAATGTAAAAAGAAAAGCATCTATTAGTCCCTTCTGCCAAGAGACAAAGCAAGCAAATATCTTTCTGTATTGGCTTGGAGTTTTAGTAACACAAGCAGAAGCTGCCGTATATACTCGTGTATAAGCCGACTTTTGAAGCACATTTTTTTATGCTGAAAAAGTCCCCCTCGGCTTATACTTGAGTGAGGGTCCCACCCAAGCGAGCGGCAGAGGCTGTTGTCGGCGGAGGAGAAGGAATGAGCAGCCAGCCCAAAAGCAGCCCTTTTGGGCTGCTTGTTCTTCCTCCGCCACTGCTGCCACCAGCCTCTGCCTCTCGGCAGCACCCTAGGTAGGCAGGGGTGCGGGAGGGGCTGGGGGGAGAGAGAGAAGCCCCCTCTGCCGTGTGCGCATGCGCGCACGCACGAACACACTCCGGCAGACCAGGTTCGTGGTGTGGTGAACCGGCTTATACTTGAGTCAGTAAGTTTTCCCAGTTTTTTGTGGTAAAATGAGGAGCCTCGGCTTCTATTTGGGTCGGCTTATACTCGAGTGTATACGGATCATATGGGGGTGGGATGGGAAAGTCCTCTTGCATGTTATCTTCCTTCTGCTTGAACTACATAGGATCCAAGCCATTATATATTATTTAAACACACATGTCCAAACTGGTTTTCTATTTTAAAATAGTTCACGAAAGACGTAACAACGAGTAACAAAAACAACAGATAACGATAAAGTTTACTCCAAAATAACGTTTTTTCTCATGTACATTTTTTTTTAAAAAATCAGTAAAAGTAGAGCATACAAAACCACAAACCACTAAAATTATTTGTTAGGAAAAAGTTTCACCTGCAATCAAAATAAAAGAAATGTTGGTGTCATTCTCAAGCTGTTCAGAGATGGCATTTCATATTCCATGCATCACTCACAAGAGGGCATTCCATAAACAAGAGGTCCTACTCCCAGACACCATTAACCCAATCTCTACTGTGTAGAGATTGTGGCATAGATATCTAGAAGAGGGTCTCTGGACAGTAATATAAAGGCCTGGGGGGAAAGCTAGAAAAAAATTGGGGCAGGGACACTTTCCCCCACCCCCACCCCAAAACCTTTCTTCTTTTTTTGCCAAAGGAAACCCTGGAAACATTGGGGAAGTTTGGATGATGAAATATTTTCTTTTAGAATGATTGTTAAACACCTTATTTAAGTCTTCATATATTTACACCCCCAAAATGATTTCTAAAAGCTGTGTCAACAGGAAGATTTTTCTGTAGGGCCATGTATAGTATAGTATAGTATATACTATAGTACAGTATGTATAGTAGCAAATCGTATACAATGAGGGCAAGCATGTCCTGTTGTACACTAAGTAAAACTCTCAGATAGAATAAGAAGATGCATTTCTGATTCTTGGAGGGCACTGCCACTGTTACAAGAGAAGGAAGAAGAATTCAGTGCCTTATTTGCTTGTGGGCTTCCTCTTGTTGGCATAGTTGGTAGATTTGTTTCTATGCTTTTGCCTAAGCCTCAAAGGACTTAAGAGAAAGTGCAGTTTTTAGAAGTCCATAATAAATATGATGAAGTAGAAACACCTCACAAAATTGTGGCAAGGCCCCCTAAAGAAAGCATACAGGTATATCATTGTGCCGTATATATATATATATTGTTGTGCCTCACTTTACCTTATTGTGCCTAATGTGCCTAATTCTAAAAAGCCAAATGCTGTGCCTTTCTCTTAGCCTTATTGCTGTGTTAGCAGAAACATATATGCATTTAGCTGCATTTGCAATTTGCAAGGAAGACATCCATCATAGTCATGAGATAGTCTGAGACGGTCATCATAACCCAACGT
Source organism: Podarcis muralis (assembly GCF_964188315.1). Taxonomy (NCBI): domain Eukaryota; kingdom Metazoa; phylum Chordata; class Lepidosauria; order Squamata; family Lacertidae; genus Podarcis; species Podarcis muralis. Next base: position 82,013,065 of record NC_135656.1, read on the forward strand.
TCAGTGAAACAGGATATCCAAGTTGAGTGCTTTCCACATAGGACACAGGATGTCTGATAACAGGAGGGGTTTTGGGGGGCTTTGTCTGCCAAACGGGGATTTTTGCTTTGCTCGCTGATAACAGCGTATGAGTAGTTACTAATATAATGAGCAATTATATGGAAAGCAGAAGTAATCTTTATATGGACATAGGAGGATATAGGAAGGGTGGTGTCCAAGCTTATTGATTTAATTTTGCTGCAGTTTATGAATATGTAATGCCTAAAGCTATTTGGGAAAAGGTATATAAGCCCAGAGCACAAATGATCGGGGTCCAGTCCTTGGGAGAGAACTCCACTGGACCTATTGCTGTCAGCAATAAATTTTACTTTCTATTTCTCCAATTGCTGCGTCTGTTGTCTTTGATCACACAATCAACAGGTATCTAGGTAACCTTCGAAATAAAATGAGACTAATTAAATTTCATGTAGTATTCATGGAGACTTCGTTTCTTCTCAACACACACCGAAGGCTGGAGAAGACAGAATCATTCTCAGAATACATATTCCCTGTTTTACTATAATGATGGTTTCTTCTGGTTTTACTGGTTTCTGCCTACTACTCATAAACTGGCAAAATGAAACAAGCAAGTTCCTTACACTTCATCTGTTTGTAACTCCATTTACAATTAAAAAGCAAATTTGGCTTATAATTGTCTGAATAAGCTGTACTTTTAATATACCAAACTGTACTGAATGCAAACCAAGTTATACAAAGCACATTTTATGTTCCTAAAGTAACAATGACCTTTGATCTATGAAGGCCACTAAGAAAAGAGTTGGTGTTAAATATGTTCAGATGGTTTTATATATGTTCAAGCCAGTGTACTCAAATCAACAGTCTGCCTGCTGTATTCTGAGCTACTTAGAATTTATGAACCATCTTCAAAAGCAGCGCTACAAGCAACACACTGCAGTAATCTAACCTGGATGTTACAAAAGCGCTGGTAACTGCTTACAAGTAAAGGTTGGATCCAAGAAAAAACAAAGCTGTGTACAAGTGTAACCTAATCAAAAGTGGGCAAGACACAACTTTACACATCCGCTTAACCACCCACTAACAGTATATCCCATCTTGTCTAGATTGAGTTTCAGTATTAGCCCTCATCTACTCCATTAGACCCAAGGCACCAATTCAGCACTTCCACTGTCTTTGTGGATTTTGATGCTGAGGAGAAATAGAACAGGGTGTCACAAGGATACTAATGGCAACTGGCTGCCAACAACCTCTGTCAGCAGATTCACAAAGACATTAAACAGCATGAAGATCATCTCCACCATCATTATCCAAAATATATATGCCAGGAAGGAGCAGAACCAGCTCAAAATGGTGCCTCCCACCGACATTCCAGATGGACAATCCAAAAGCATAATTCAGAAGCATACTGGGACTGATGGTACTGAAGAAGCAAAAACCAAGAAATCCAGAATGATCAACAAGTCATACTCTCCTGTAGCTGTCACTTTGGTACCAGGGTGACCAAGGCAGTTTCAATGACAAAACTGGTCCTGCATCCAGATTCAAAGAGGTCTTAGATACTCCGTTTCATCCAATAATCCCAAGATATTTGCTCCCAAAAGAGAGATTTGTGACCAGTCATAGTCAACTTGGGCTAAAGCAGATTCTTAAGGAGTGCCTGCACAGCTGCATCCTCTAGGCAGATTTGACACAATGAGGCATGAATTATCTTCTGAACTGATCCAATCATCCATCAGATGTTATCAACTGCAACAGGCACTGGTTGAGCAGAAACATGGCGGGCCTTATCCCATCAAAAACATTGGCAATATCTGCTTGGATGAATTTCAGGTATTGCAGCCTAAGATGTGGACAGACTTAGACTCTTACTTTCGTTACTTCTACAGCAGTTGTGGCATTCAACCCTCAAGTTGGATCAGATGTGAATGATAGCTCAGTCGGTAGAGCATGGGACTCTTAATGTCAGGATTGTAGGTTCTAGCCCCAAATTGGGCAAAAGATTCCTACATTGCAAGGAGGTGGACTAGATGAACCTTGTGGTCCCTTCCAATCCTACAATTGTATGATTCTATGAATACCAGCCAAGTGATTAGTAAATGCAACAGTGAGCTGTTAAGGGTTCTCTGATCTTCCTGCAAGTCCATAGAGAGACTCAGTACTACTTGAAATGGTTCTCTTGAACAACACTGTGTTGATGCAGTAGTGATGGAAATGTATTGCATCTTTGCCACCATCAATGCCACCGAGTGAGCTCTAAAATGAGCTCTAGCCTTTGTTCAGTTGGGTGTATTCGCCACTTGTTTTCCAACAATCTACCCTACTGCTTTATCACCCTAGTTTGCCAGTGACTTGAGCAACAAAAAGAATGCAGAAAGGCATCCATTAGGGACAATACTTATCTGGATAAATAATGTTTTTCTTTAATTAGAAGAGACTTTACCTTCCCTTTCTCCTGAATATATTTCTTTCTGCAACACACGTGGAAAGACGTGCTTTAAGTGTTCAATGTTCATAACCATGTCAACATCGAGCTTTTCAGGTCTAAAGATGAAAGAATAAAGAAATCTGAGGGGTTTTTTTATCTCAGCAGCAATTGGTCACATTTTTAGCTAAGGTTATAATTCTTACATCATTTTTTGAAGTAGTGTTGGAAGTGTGCATAGAAACACACTTTCTAGCAACAGAAAATCTGGTCATATCATGCATAGAACCGAAGTGTTCCCAGACCTTCAAGATCTGACATAATCTAGGCTAATAAATGAGGATTTCAGGTCTGTGTTTTAAAGTTTAATACTTACAGTTTGCAGGGAAGCAAAGGACGCATTTCTGATTTCAAAGCAGCATGGCATACAAGCGTCCCTCTGTTTAAAAGCTGCCCTTTCCATAAGGTGTAGCTTGCCTTATCTATGTGAAAAAAGAATAATGTACTTTGTAATACTTCTTATAAAAATGGTGCTTTGAAGATATGAATTAAAATGGGATTCATTTATACCCAAAAACTTGTATTAGGAGATGGTTTTGCAGACATGATCAGAGAAGTTAAATTTTCTTGAGGAAGTTTCTTTTTAGATGTGGCAGAAGGATTTTCAAGTGTCCCTTCTCCAAAGTAATGATATGAAAAGTTAAAAGTGTCATTGGTAACATGAAGAAATTGACAGCTCAGCCTTGCATTTAATAACTCATCTGGTAACCATAAGCAACCTAGAATTTCATCCCAGCAAGTGAGTGGGCAGGAAGGGGAAGTGTTTCTATGCTTGCCACAGAGGAGAGAAAGCTCCTTCCTCCAGGCTAGTATGGAAATTCAGGAAACTACCCTTCTACTGGCCTTCTACCAAATGGGCTGGCAGAGGAGGAACACAGTTGAGGGGCTTATACAGAAAGCTTCCTTTCCTCCATGGCCTATATAGAAACTCAGGACTTTTGTAGACTTATTTACAAAGCTGGGAAAGTAATGGACTTCAAGAAGAGAAATCACTATTTCTGCATGTGACAACTCCCAGTCTAATACGGAATTTTATAGGTTCCCCTAAAATACCACAGCAGATTCCAGAACTGATGAACACTATATAGCCAAATCACACTGCTTGGGTGTCAGTGGATGAAAATAATGAAGATGAGAAATATTATTTACCACAAAGTTCCAATCCATTAGATGAAAGTATACCCCATCAAAGAGTATCAGTTTGGCACTACAAACATATGCCAAAGAGCAAGAGAAAGTTTTTTTTAATGACCCTAGCATCAGTAGCATGCAGCAAAGAACATGGTGGCTGAGAACTACCTAACTGCTTAAAGGGGGGATGTGAATAGTAAAGAGAACAAAATAAAGATTGATGACAAGGTCATCCCCCTTTCCTCGCTATCTAATCCAAGCTCATGCCATGGTGTATGTAGGTTTAACTACTCTCCTTCCACTTAATGGAATGGCATCCAAGGTGCTTAAGAACAGTAGCTTTCCTGATTGGATTCTCTTTGTGGGAGATGCCTAAGAGGATTTTCTACCTAAAGGCAGCTTTTCTTGAAGATGTCAACCTTCTTGCACTTTGTAAAAATGTCCATCAATGTTCATATGCCTGTCTTGCAAATGTCCACCAACATGTGCTATCTTTCACTGTTGTTGCCACAGCAGACTGGTCAAACCATGGTTTGGTTGAACTGGTCAAACCATGGTTTGGTTGAAAGGACTGTTCCTCAGAATTCCCTTGCATGCTGCAATTCACTTCCTGGTTCATTATAACTGTAGCTTGCCATGACATCTGAATTGAGCAGTTCATATGCACCACAAATCAGAACTGTACACCATAGCTTAACCACTGTGACTCTTCTCAGAAGTTTAGGATGCAGAATGAGCTTTATATTCTTCCCAGAGATGGATTTTCATCAGAACTTCATGCACTAAATCACATACACAGCTGTCAAGGTACTTAGTTCTGAGGTCTTTGGGTCTCCAACCAGCTTACGTTTCTTTCTTTTTGGACTCCTGTTTATGAGCTGTTACTGACTGACAATGAGGCTCCCACTCAAAACAGACTGACATTCATTATGAGGAGAGCCTTTTTTGAACCTGCAGTGGTCTGTCCTCCAAAGAGATGCTGCTGGATCCAAACACTTCTGGGCTGTTCTGACCTTCAATGAGGTCCTAAAATGGAAGAACCCACTGGAGTGGCCTGGAATGTTTTCAAACTCTGGTCATCAGGTACAAAGGAGGAACACGTATTCTGCTTCATTCATATTCTTCATTCTTGCTCATTGCAAGGCATTTTGCTCTTCTTGATCAATCCTGCTTCCACTGGAGGACAAAGCAATTAGGACACTGAACGGAAAACAGACCTACATTTCAGGTCATAGTAAGCTCACTACAGCATAAATGGACACCTAGATTCCTCCTGACGGCATGCACTGCCAAGGCTTAGGCGTCTAGCTACATGGGGTGGTATTCAACTACCGTGTCTTGTCAGTGCAAGGATTTCCACTTGTGTCCCTGCGCACATCCCCCACTCTCTCCAAATCTGCTTCAGATGGTTGGAGCAACCCCTAGAACAGGTTTAGGGAGAAGGCAGAAGGTAGGGTGAACATTCCATTGCGCAATACATCTTTGCATTGACAGAACAAGAGACTTAGTGCTTTGTTGGATTCCACTGATGGTTTCTCATGAGTTAGCTAGCAATGCTGCTTTGAGCACTCATGTTTTGAGCATCTTGCAACTCCTAGAAAGCCCAGAATATATCACTTTGCCCATAGGATAAAACACCTGGAAAACAGTGAATGCTGAAAATGCTCTTCGTTCCTATATCAAGGCCAATTAAGAAACAAATCCTTTGGAAGGGATGGCTCAGTAGTCAAGTGCTTAACATGGGCCCTTTGACACCACCCAAGTACCGCCTGAAAGCAGAGGAACTCTAAAATACAGACCAAATGTAAACTGACACTTGGCTCTGTTTTCTCATTTTCATCAAATCCAGGTGAGGTGGATGCTTTCCTAAAGGAGCCACTGAGATTAGAGGTACACTGGATGAATAAAAAAAAACTAAACCCAATCCAGGTAGAACACAATAAATGCAAGTAGAGGACTCAGTGGATCAGTTAGCCTGAGAAACACTAATATTTGAAAAGGATCACATACTTAGGAGCAGATTTGTAAGCTGTGAGTGTTCCTAGACCCATTAACATTGCTCCTGGATTCTCAGGTTGAAGCTGGGGCTAGAAGGAAATTCTAAGAATGTCAGTTGGTCCACCTATGTCACTACAAGAAGCATTAATGCTTTGGTGAGCTCCAAAGTAAGCTACAGCTACAATCTCTATTATGGACTGATGAAGAAGACTGGAAATGTAGCTGGTAGAGAATACTACTCAACTGTTAACAGGTATGTGAGGGTAAGAACACATTACACCAAGCCTAGACACATCTGCATTGCTTACACTTTGTTTCCAAGCTTAATTTTAGGTCCCAGATTTTTTAGTTAAAACCATATACAAATCTAGGTCCCAGGGATCTCAGGGATTATTTTCCACTCAAGCTCCCCAGAGCCTTAAAATCTACCCAAAAGGCCCTGCTACAGTTTCCTTCCTTTAGATAGACAAGATTGTCATCTACCAGGAGCAGGGCCTGGCATTTGCCCAGGAGTTGTGGGATGTATGTATATGCTCTTTCCTTATTTTCATTCACGGACAGGTGGAGACACTATTATGTCAGGCATTCTGAGATTAGTAGAGACTTATTACTGTTTTTAAACTCTTTTATTCAATTGTATTATTTGTTTTTATTTGTATTTTCACATTATTGTGAACTGCCTGTTTAAGCAACAGCAAAAACTAAGTGCACTTACTCAATAGAGAAAATCCACTCCAAAGATCCACTCCTTTAGGAGTAAGGTAATCATTTACTATATCTGCTAAGATTTTTTTTTTTGGGGGGGGGGTAGGGAAAGGCCATTAAACTGGAAGCTCTCATAATACCACAAAGCATGTGATGCATGTTAAAATTCCAGCAAGTGACCAACACTTTAAATTAAAAGCATATTAGCTAATGCGGTGTGTGCCACTGAGGGTTAAGGGCTAAGCTATAAGTAGTGACTGGAAAATATTATTCCTAGAAGGTGATCAATAGGACAAGTGCAGCATTTGGGAGCTGAACTGGCAGCACATGAGATTATTCTTGGTTGGGCTGTATAAGATCCAAAAGCTGCTTAGGCAGTCATACTACAAAGGATGGAGTCTTAAAAGAACAGAAGGAGGGGGCCTTTTGGAGGAACTCCAAGTCTCCAGAAATTAGAATCTAGTAGCAGACAAAAGCTGGAGGAGGCAAGCTCCTTTGAGCATTTCAGACTTCATGAAATAACAGAAATATAAAGTACAGCTACCCTTGAGGGCGGGCCAGCCTGATATACCAGCTCTCTTCTTGTCTATAAGGAATTAATTTAAAGCAGTAATTGGGAATCTCAGACCCAATTCCATTTCAGCAAGACGTATAGTAATGCTGTTGCAGAACACCTCTATAAAGGTATAGCTGAAGATATCACCTATAAAAGCACATGTGGAATAGTCAATATGATCTACTTTCTTGATCTACTATCTGCAGTTATTAGTATAAGGATACAGCTACAAGCTATGTGGTAAGAAGATTTTTATTCTATTTACCGCATAAGAATTACACACCTCAAAAAGGCACCCCCCCCAAAAAAAGAGAGACTTCTACCAAGCAGGCTGGTGGAGGCAGAATGGAACACTTCCTTCTCTGCCCACCATGCATTTGTTGAGGAAGAGACTTTCCTCCATGGCTAACACAAAAATCCAACTGGTCAACAGACGAGAAATGGAACAATCTAGCTCTCCTCCATCACCATGCTCACTTGCCTCCATGGAATTCCTGGTCACCTATGACTGTCAGGTAAGTTGTTAAATACAAGGCTGAATTAGGTAGAATTATTGATACTAAAAGGAAGCCAGTAGTTCATTTCATAAAGACACTGTTTTGATTTTTAATTTTCCATTACCCTATCAATACTCTATTTCAGTTTACTACTCAACATTTTCTTGTTTCACCATTTCTAACCTTATAATATTAGAAAACCCCCACAAACGAGAACATTTTACAAATTATTTACATATATAAACATACAGCTGAGTTATGCAAAAAAGCAAATTCATGCAGATAACGTAATCTGCATAAATTATTCTAATTTACTTAGCAAATAATTTCATTTTTTTCAAAGCTAGGCATATAACAGCCATGTTTGCACATAACCACAAAGTCAGGTTTCTAGCTTATTGTGATGCATAGCATTAGTGAGACATATTCCGCTGCCCACTACCCAACTTCTGCTGCTTCACTTCTCCCCTGGTGCAAGCAAGATAGAAACCAGGAAGCTTTGATTCCCCATTACATTCAAACAAGGTATTGTGATGTGCTGCTCCTTATCAAGACACAGGAACAAGTCAAACTTCATTGTTGTGGCTTGTTAGGTCAAAACTCACCAGGATCCCTTGTTCAAGGCTTTCTGGCCTATTTATTCCACTTATTCCAAGAGAGAAGCTAAGCGGGAGCAATTGATACTCTTATATAGCTTGTTCACACTAAACTACTATAAAGCCAGAAACCTTGATGCTCAAGGTGTTACTTGTGGTCAACCCATGTGCTTTGAATTAGCTTCAAAGCACCACATCTTCTAGCACATCTAGGGACTTATATAAATCAAGACAGTTCTATTGAATAATTGATATCTTACCAGTGCTTTTATCCACATTAGAAATCTTTGTTCTACAAGCAAAATACACACAGTTAAAATCAAAAAGCAGTAGTGCTTTCCCTCACATGTAGTTTCCACCTTTATGTTCTTGAACAGCCATGGACCAAATACTTTATCTACATTTTCTCTGTCTCTCTGAATTTTAAAGCTAAGTGATCTTGGAAAAGGCATAAATGTACACAATGTACATATCTGTTGCAGAATATAGGATTCTTGACAGTGCAATGTTACCCAGCTTGGACACAAAAGTCTCAGTTCCCCAGAACTGCAAAGCCACCATAGAGAAGAAATGGCCTGAAAGGATCCCGTGAGACCTTTTACCTGATACTACTGGCCTGCACAAGGGATCCAAGCTCCCAACAGAAAACATGCTTCAGGTATTTCCAGGTCCTCTGGCAAGTGTGGCAAGCAACAAGCCTTCCTACCAACTTTTAAGCTGTGGAGGTGCTTCAAAGTACAACTGCTGGTATGATTCCCTCCACAAGTCGAAAGTTGGGAGGAAAGTGGGGAGCAATTGGCTGCTATGTGGCCAAGGCATATGGAAAATCTTGATCAGGGCCAAACCAGCAAACTCCCCCTTTCCTGCTTCAGGACAATAAGGGACAGTATGGGCTTCCTGGCTGCTGCTTCATGGCATCACTTTGAGCCCGCCTGCTTGACAATGACTGAAGCCAGCACACTTCCCACTGTCCTCTTGCAGACAAAGTAGGTGGGGAAGACTTCTTCACCTGGGTCACTTTGCAGAGCATCAGATGAAGTTGCAATGCTCTCTGCCTTTCAAACAGGGTGATTTCTTTGCTTTTGGGTGGAGGCGGTACCATCAAGTTGGTAGGAAGAACATGGCAACTTATGTTTGACTAGCAAGGCCTCCAAAAACTGGAGACCCCAAGATGTTCCCTACATTTATGTCATTATGAGCCTACTAGCATTTGCTGCCCAGTTATTTTTATGTAGTAGTTGTCACAATTCATAAGCCACACTTCAACTCGTATTCCATTTGTAACCTCAACTACAGTGCTACATTCTCATCACAACACAATTTTTAAAATAGCCAGTCACCTGGTTGCTATCGCAAGTAGCTACTCCAGTCAAAGCAGTTTTAAAAGTTCCTTAATATCATCAATTGCTTCTGACATTGAAGCCTTCTAACAATTTATCAGAACTACAGCAAAGAGAACAAACCCTAATATATGGAAACTGTGCAAAACATCAATTAAGAATATGCAGAATCCACTCGACTCAGGCTGAAATAGAGGGCCTTGGACAAATCTGCCCAGCGTTAAACAGTAATTTATAAGATTGTGAACTCTCTCATAGGGATGTTGGCAAAACACACTAAATACTTTACAGTTTGAATCACAGACTTAGGTACTGCAGCTCACATAACTTGCAGTTTTCTAAGCCAAATAGACCCCACCAGCTTCTCAAAAAAACCTTCCAGAGGATACCAAGATTGGGACTGTCAGCCACCTGACAAAGTACAGCACATGGCCACTCAGCTTTGCTTCACTTGAAGCAACAGTGGATAAACCAATTCAAACCAAAGGTCACGTTGACCAATGTCCAATCTCTTGGTGGTTGCATGCCAAAATGTGGGAGGCCAAAGTGTAAAAGTGGGAATGGTGAGGACTGCAGTTCCCAAGGAGTCACAAATAGTTTTAGACTGGTTAGTGTTCTAGAATCTTATGTTCTATTTTTTGTCCACTCTCTGGTCTGCTACACTTTATGAAAATAACTTTTCAAGGAGTATTTTAACTTGCTGGAATCTTGATGTTTGTTTTGCTTAACCCAACACACATTATTATTTACTTTCTTCCTTAAAAAGAAATGGCTTCCATTATTTTTGCAGGAAAAGCTGTGCTCTCACCACTGTTAAGTGGCGGCAAAATCTGCACCTCCATGACACAAAGTTCATCGGCATCTAAGCCAAGTCATCTCAGCAATAATGAACTGCAGTCCCTTTATACTTTCTCACAGAAGTGAATGAGATGCACGGACTTGCTGGTGGCAGAGCAACTGTGAAGGAGTCCCTGGGGCTATTCTGTTTCCAAAGACATACAGAATTCATTACTATGAAGCAGCATTTCAGTGCTTAAAGCCAAGCATGACCAAGAGGCATACTAACACGTGAAATTGTCTAGAAACTTTATTTTACCTGTAACAAATGTTACACGAAATAAGCAAGCAAGTACTATTCTTATGTAACAGATTAGACACCAAGGCCAATATCTGAACCTAGGCACACGCATGTGCCACACTAGAAATCTCAAAAGGAACAAGATTGCTGCAGCCTCATGTTACATATAATATACTCAAGTGATTACTGAAATTCCAATTATTTGAAGCCCATTTACCAAAAAAAGCAAATTCACTTACAAATTGAAATCTGATGATCAAACTGTTAAAAATGAAATATGTGTCTACAGAATAGACATTATGGATGAAAGGGTGTTAAAAAATATAGACCAGACCAATCACAAGCTAACATCCCATCGTATCTATCTGCAAGAGACCAGCTCTGATTTTTCCTCTCCCTGCCTTGTTTCTACTCAGGCTGGTCACTGTAAGAACTAACAGGTAACTTTTAGAACTGGTGCCTGACTTGTCTTGTTTTTCTCTTCCCTTTTACGTCATGTATTTTAGGTTGTAAGCCTGAGAACAAAGACTATTTTACTATCAAGCTCTTTACAGCTGACAAGCAGGATAAAAATACTACACTTTTTTACAAAAAATACAACCATTTGTACAGCTTGAGTAAGACACTACCATTTCCAATTCTTCATGAAAAGCTGCAACCATGTATCAAGACCAGCAAGTAGTAACAAACTGAAAATGTTTACACTTTTAAGCATTAAAGCCTTTCACATTAGATACTACTTTTTAAGAAATGTGTGAAAACCCTTCTTACCTTGCTTGTGGCAAATACTTTAGTACCTTTTCATCACTGTGAGAAAATGATACAACTGCATATGGACACACATGCCTTGGTCTTGGTCTTGGTCTGATCTCATCAAAGTAATATTCATAGAAATAATACTGGAAACAAATTCAAAAGAAACTCAAGTTTGCATATTACTAATGCTAAGAGATGCTTGCTGAATTTATTTTATAGTAGATTTCAAACTCTTCATTTGAACTTTGTAATTAAACTAGTATAACGCTAGTAATGCTGAAACGTATTAGCACCATGAACAAATTATTATAGTTGTGATTAAAACTCAACTTTCAAGACAAATCTCTACAAAACAAATTCAAAATGTTAGGCAGCATTCAACCTGTAACAGCCTGTATACTGGAAAGGATTATACTGAAGTTGTTTCATAAGAACTACAAACCTGTAGCAAGCACATAAATATTTGCATGCAGCTATGTTCATATAACTGTCATTCTCTTACCTGTGTGAGCTCATATGCTCTGTAACGTAGGAAGGAACGGATTTTGTCTGCATTCTTTAAAACATGGCATTCATGCTTTGGTGTAGGGTCTAATCCACTTTTAACAGTTGAGTCAACTGATTTCACTGCTAGGTTACTGTATACTGCCTTCATTTTTCCCTAAAAGAGTCAGAAAAATCCCCATCAGGAAAGTGCCAAGTATAATGCACACAGCAAACATAAGAAGTCATACCATTTTATATTCAATGAATTCACATATAAAGTAGCCAAATATTTATTGTTCACTCACTCCAGCTACTCTAAATGTTGGTAGTCTTTTGAAAAATCTGCAATTGCCATTAACTCCATCAACAAACCAGACACACTTTTCAGTTCTGAAAATGACTTTTGCAACTGTTAGCAAATTTTAAAAATTTAAATACTGCAACATAAGGAGTGGCTCTGATTGATACAGAAAAATGCTCTATTTGAAGTGCTTCATGTCAGGAAATTGCTGTATTAAGAAACATACTATTACATTTTACTTATTTCCTAAGATTTTTTCACTTGCCCACACCATAAGATCCCAGAGCAGAATACAGGAATAGAAAATACAAACATAAGCACAAATAAAATGATTACAATTATAAATATATCCTTGGGAATGATTTAAGGGCATACAACGTTAATGAACTGTGAGTGAATTGAAAAACAGCTTAAACTTACTTTTATTACTTTAAAAATAATAATATCACCAACTGCTCTAGCCTCCAGAGGATTGGCTTGCAATAAATCAGCATACCTAGAAAGATATACACCTGGAGAATGTGAAGAGAACAAATGTCAAGGTAAGGTTCAACATTTATGGAGTTTCCTAGTGATGCACAAGAGAATGCCTATTACTATAAAATGTATTTTCCAGATCTTATTCTAACTTTCCATTAAACTACTGAAACCATTTCTATCTGAAAAGAAAAAACTAATGCACATCAAACAGAAGTGCAAATATTTAACCATCTCTGATGATATATGACCTTACAAAAGATTGAGAATTCTGTGTGGTCTATTGTTACAGCAAACACAAGGATAACCAAAAAGTAATCTTTATATTTTAGAAGCCCAACAAGAGTTTTAAAATTATATCTTCCGATATACATAGAAATGTAATGTTGTTGTCATGTTGCCAAAAGGTGGCCACACCAGCTCTAGCATAACAAACAGCAGCCAGGTGAGAGAGGAAGTAGCTTTGTGAATTACCTGCCCCCCTTCTTTAAAAGAGATTGGGGCAACCTCTAGGGGTGATAGACAAGGGGGAGTTCTAAGGATTTTACAATCCATAGCTGTAATAGAAAAAAATAATGAAAGAAAGTTGTACATCTTAAAAATTAAAATAATATTGGTTATTACAGGTTTTTTAGAAGGTGCAGACTTAAATTTGGGATATTTGAATTTGAAGTTATGAAAATTGGCTATCAGGAACAAAAGAAAAGAATTTACAGTCAGTGGAACATTAAATGCTGACATATAAGGAAATAAGACCTAGCAAGCAAAATATTCTGAAAAATTAAAAATCGAGTATTATATACAAATACGAGTACATAAAATTAGGCTTAAATTATTTAAAAAATAATTATTCATTTCAGAAATATTAAAAACATTAGACATTTTAAAATGGTCTTGTTTCATTATTTTTTTCTATTACAGCTATGGTTTGTAGGAAAGTTTTACAAAATGGCTGCCCAGTAAAATGTAAAATTTTTCTTACACGGAATAAAAATACCATAAATTTCATTCTTTGTCGAGAAAGAGCATGTCTTTGCAATAATTTTCAACATCAAAAGCATTTGTTCACATCATGACCACACGCTGTAAATTCAGGTTTTCTAAACCTAGTTTTTCCACCAAAAATTTGTAGAAAAATTTAGGCATTTATAAAATCTTTTGAGTGCTGGTGTATTTTTTTCTGAAATCCTCATAATTTTATTGAGTTCTGTGTAAAATTTCAAAGAGATCTGATCACTGGTTATGGAGAGGGGAAAAAATGTACACAAGGGCATCGTGTGCCGAGGGTCTCAAGAGGGACAGACAACGCAGATTTAATGAAACTTTGAAGTGCTATAAAATTAAAACCGTTTGAGATAGAGGGGAAAAATTCAGGGGGTTTCTTTCAACCATAAGGGAAGGGTGTACAGCAAGTTTTGTCAAAATCTGAGATAGTGGGTGACAAAACTCTTGTTTTTCTGCGTTGATTCGATGTAGAATGACCCTTATATTTATACTGAGATACTGGCTTGGATCTAGAGTTCCCAAGTGCCAATCTCTACATATGAGCTGTCCGCACTCATCAAACCAGGAAACTATTTTTGCCCATTCCTTCAGTCCACTGTACTTCCTGAAGGACTGGAGGACACTCCAAAACAGTGTGCCAGAGTGCAGCATAGTTGAAGCTGGACTTCACATACTGGTTAGAAATTATGGGTGGATTCAACATAGAGCTAAGTAGGGTAAGTGTGTACAGATTGAGATCCGCTTGAATCAAAACTTTCCCCTCTTCTCCTCATGCGCCCCTTCGCCCTGTTCTAGGGATTCTCTTCATACTCAAGAACAGATTTAGAGGGTACAAGGAACATGTGGGACTTTGTTGCACAGGTAGATCTCATTCCTTGTAAACAACTTAGTTGACTCCTGACCCATGAATCAACACTCATCTGAATCTCTCTTCTATTCTTTAAGGCATAAATTCCATGAAAATTAAAAATGCTATTTACCTAGGGAAGGGTTGCCAAGAACTGTTATCTTGGAATGGCCCACCTGCAAGCCATTTTCACATATGTTTTGCACCTAAAAATAAGCATTTAGTTAGCAATATTAGAGCACAGACTTGGCAATAAATATCAACAATCTTGTTCAAACTTCAATTAAATGCTAATCTTACACTGTGCATTTTGATGGTGATGCTTCTGACACTGATTAGATAAGCTTGTGCAATGGCACATAATGTTCACAAACATTCCAAATGCTCAGCGAGCAAAGGTATCGGGGCTTTCACTGTTTGCTGACAACCTCTTGAATGCAAAGTGCATAACAAACAGCCCTTATCCTGCTCTAAGATAGGAGTGGGATTTGTCTTCATCTTGCATAGAATCCCTCACCCTAGATCCAAACTTGGACATGGAGAGGGGAGCAGAGGATTGTTCCTGATCTCATGCTGTATTTCAAAGGTCAGAAAAGCGGTAAGACTCAAACTCTAGGAACCACATTTTTGGACTCTGGTGATAGCAGGCAGATCTTTAACATACTAAAACAACAGAAGTTGTTAATAACAACACAGTTTTAATAGTGGTATCCAGGTCAATTTAATTAGTAGCCAACAGTATAGTTTCCACAGCAAAAACCTGTTGTATAACTAAAATATTTAGAAGAAAAAGCAGACAACCTTAAACTATATATAATTATACCTCTTTAATTATATATTTATACCTCTACCAACTATTTATAACGTACACATATTTCCAAAATGTTATCTACATAATTACCTGACAATTATAGTATCAAAGCACTGAAGTTTAATATAAATTCCACATCATAGAAGAATATTAAATAAATACATCTTTAAATTTTTTAGTGTTAACGTTGTTAGAAATATATTATATTATTCTCCACAGTGGAACATTTCTATATTTGTCAATGTCATTAAAAAAATCATAAAATAGAGCCAATTATTTCAGAAACTCTTATATTTTGTTAGCCTTCTCTTCCTTGTACAAATTTTTGTGAGTTTAATCATTTCTGGAACCTTCCATATCTTTTCCAGCCACTCTTGCCACAGGTGGAGAACTATTCATCCATTTCTGTGCCATCAATACTCATGATGTTATTAACAAGCTTCACTCTCACTATTTTTTGTCCTACCAAAACTGTCATAAGATGGAAATGAACATTTTGATGAATCAATCAAGATATTTACAATCATTATACACCTTTAAGCACCAGGCAAAAATGTTCCTCTTTAACCATGCCTTTGGTTGACTGACATCCAATGGCCTTTTAAAATATGTTGGGGGAGGGAGGATTATGGGGTCATTTTTGTTTTAGTTTTTATTATTTTTGTTTTTAATATTGTGATTCTATCTTGTGAACTGCCCAGAAACCTGCAGGTATAGGGTGGTATACCAATGTAATAAATAATAGCAGTAACAATAATTTCACTCTATATGTAAACACAGACACAGAAATGCATACACACCACTTTACTTGGAAGTACTTTATCATTCAATCGTTCCACCAAATATCATACTATCATCTTTTGCTCTAAAGTATTAATCTGAACTATCCATATTCCACCCTCTCTAAAATGGCAATTTCCACTGCATAACCATCATTTAATTCATAGCCAAGCACAGCTTTCAAATACTCAGGTTTAGCATACTCACTCTGCACAGCACACTAGTCAACTATTTCTAGCAGCACATTTTCCTACTATGAAGTAAACCAAAAATAACCTTCTACCATAATGTTCAATTGGTTGTACAATCAATTGCTGGGAGACAATCAGCAGTATGACTTCTCAAGGGTAATCAATCTAGAACCTAAATCTAGGCAGTCCATTATGTGCATTTCACAATTCAACAGAAGCATAATAGCGTCAAGCTGGAAAGTTTCCCCCACAAAATATGGGTTGTATCCAAGTAAGTCTCCCTGTCAGACTATGGAATTTCCCCTTCTTTTCCTCCCACTGCACACAGCCTCAGTCCTGTTCTGGGGATGCTCCAAACCCTCCAAAACATATCCTTGCCAGGAGACAGGGCAAGTGCAGAGAGAGAAAAGAGGAAAAGTTCCACTGAGCAAGCAGACATCCTTGCATTATTAGGACAGTTGCACACTGTCTCCTTCAGCATCATTATGCTTCAATAGTTATTTTAAAGAAATAAAAATTCTTACCATGTCACGGTCAACCTTTAGAAATGCAAATGTTTCCTCTAGCTCTTTTTCCGATCTGCCATCCTGCTTCAATTCTCTTCGTTTCTCTATGAACTTTCAAAAGACAAAATTCTAATAGCAACAGAAACTAGCATACATTATAATTTAATGACTTTGTATGATCTATGATTTCAAAAATCTCAATTCTACAGAAAGGTAAACAAAGTAACCAGAAAATTCAAAATGTGAACTAAATACTGAATGCAGTTTATATATAAATTGTTTATTTATACATGGTAGAATGACAAGGAGCTGTGCAAAATACAGTAGGCAACCACAGATGTAACAGACATAAGGTTCACAAGTGTAAAGAAAACAGCTTGGATCCAAAGACTGCATGAGCACAAAGCCACTCATGCAACAGTTATATATTCTAATATAAATTTGTACATTTTATCAATGTAAACTGCTTTGGAACTCTTTTAAAAGTCAAAAGGCAGGATCATAAATAAATTAAATGTCTCACCCCTTCTTTGTCCCTGCCTCCCACAAAAGCTTCTTTGCAACTTAACTGAGTTTTGTTCGTATTAATACGAACACGTTTTTGTGTACTTCAGGTACTATTTCATGTGTGAATATTGGGTACTCACCTCCTTTTCCAACAGTTCACTATGAACCAAACTGGCTTTTTTGTAGGTGAAATTGTCCTTTGAATGGTTTTCCATATATGATGAATGCAAAATGTTCACAATCTCTTGAAATTCACGAGATCCTGCTGTTACTGGCTGAAAAAGAGCTACAGAGAAAGAAAACAAGTATCTCAAAATCTGTGTGACTTGCTATTAAATCCTGTGTGTCTTGCAATTAAATGCTACTGTGTTACTGCAGGCAATCCTCATTTTGCAAGGTGGTTCTGTTCCAGATCCCTGCATGTGTCAGTAAAGCACGCATAAGCCCACTCAGACCCACCCCTTTTATGATGTTTTGGGACTACTTCCAGATTTGGCACCATGCACATGTGTGCGATTGCATATCATTTGGACACGCCCAAACCACCCTGCACAGTACTGAGTTAACCAGGGCTTGTGACTAAGCTATCTCCTCACAAACATCAAATTGTAGCCAATGTTTGTTTTTGCCTACAGCCTGTACTTAATAAGCAGAGAACATAACCATGAGTCCCAGTTTGAATGATGGGCGGGGAGTGCAGGATTGCTGAACGGGGAAATGACAAAAATGGCTTTCTTGACAATTCCGCTAGCAGAAGCCTTACCACAGTTTGGATGCCTTGTTGGCTGCAACTCATTAGGAACTTGTAGCAGAAAGTGATGTGCTGGCTTTTATTTAAAACTGGAGTCATTTTTTTTAAAAATATATATATATTTTTCAATCTTCACTGAAACTGACTCCTTACAAAGGGAAGACAGGCACAATAGCAATGTAATGGAGCTCAGTGACTTTTTATATGGTTTTGCTCGATATGAATGAATACAGAAAATAATGTGCCGTATGAACCAGAAAGACAACACACAGACCTGGAATTACAGACCAGGTCTCAAGAAATGCAGACTATAACCAAGCAGAAAGAATATGACCTGAATAGCATATATATAATTCTCCTAGATTCCATCAGGACTCTCCTACTTTTCAGTTCACCTATATTTTATGCAAGAACCTTGCTTGTTATATTCCAGTTGGCCATATGAACCGTATTAGTACATAAGAAGCTTCCATATACCAAGTCAAGCTCTTTGTTCATCTAACCCAGTATCATCTGCTATTGACTAGCAGAACTGCTGTGCCTCAAAGCTACCTGACCCCCCCCCCTGCCCAAAATACAACAACTTGTAAATTGAACCTGGAACTTTCTGCATACAAAGCAAAGTGCTCCATCACTGTGCTATGGGATGAATAGACTTCTGCTTCAGTAGTTTCTATACTGAGACCAAGAGTTTTACTTCATCTGTAAGGTATGATAATACTATTCAAACCTTTATATTTCCTTCACAGAAAGACAGTATTGCTAAGCTAGTTCCCAAACCTAGAACAATATAGAATTCCAAACAATTGCTGCAACCTCTTGACAAATCCTTCCTGCACATAGAATACTGCTAGAAGTGTATTAATTTGATTTCCTTAAAGTAGACAGCATAGAACTGCTACACGAGTTCCAAACTCAAAGGGGGGGGGGGGAATAGTTTTAAGTACCAAGTACAGGAAGTTCTCAACCTCAGATTTGACCAAAAAAATTGAGATAGCACTTCTGAAAGAGTGGTCAATATATGAAACTTGGTAAAAGGCAATTATATTAAAATGGTCTAATGTGTCAACTTTCAGATTAAGAAGGGCCTCATATTTCAACTCTTTCATGGTCTGCTCTAGTTCATTCCTCGAGGGGGGGAGATCTCTTTCAATTAGTGGTAAGAAGGTCTCCATGGAATTATGACTCGCCACAAATAATCTTGGGGAAAGACTAATTACATAATCCTTCTATTAGTTCCTTCATTGCTTTGCTCTTTTTGAGTCAAATGTTTTCTACAATTCTCTGGACAGTATGGTTCCCACGATATCATGTTCCACCTCTTGTTTATTAAGCCTATGCTGCTGTCTAAGACGACATCCAGAGCAGGAATTTCTTTTATTTTTCAGGTTAAATTAAGATTTTAAAATTCTATCTTAAGTTTGTGGAACACCTTGGCTTCCAGTAGGTATATCAATATTGTGTTCACACATGATCAGGACTGAAATAACTGCACCTTATACACAGTAACTATTCAGGTATCATGGACAGAAGAGCATAAGAGTGCTCAAGAGATCATTCAGAATTACTGGAGCAATGCAAAACAATCGGAATGATTTGCAAGAGGCTCCTTAAGAATTGCAACTGCACTAGGAAGTTCCAAAATGAGCAATAAATTCTTGAGTAAATTTAAACAGAATTTACCATTGTGAGGCATGGAAGTGTAGGACCACAGAGGCCAAAGTTCAAATTTCCACTGAGCTATGAAGTTCACTAGGTGACCATAGGCCATTCACTGTCTCAGCCTAACCTACTTCAAAGGGTTGCTATGAGGGTAAAATGGTGAGAAGAACCATATATACCACCTGCAACAGTGTGCAATGCAGTGCAAGGGCACGTGAGTCCATCACACTCATGTTGCCATGTTAAAGCTATCTTTAGGAACCTAGTGGTTAATGTATCACTTTAAAAAGGTAAAGGTACCCCTGCCCGTACGGGCCAGTCTTGACATAGACTCTAGGGTTGTGCGCCCATCTCACTCAAGAGGCCGAGGGCCAGCGCTGTCCGCAGACACTTCCGGGTCACATGGCCAGCGTGACAAAGCTGCATCTGGTGAGCCAGCGCAGCACACGGAAACGCCGTTTACCTTCCCGCTAGTAAGCGGTCCCTATCTATCTACTTGCACCCGGGGGTGCTTTCGAACTGCTAGGTTGGCAGGCGCTGGGACCGAGCAACGGGAGTGCACCCCGCCGCGGGGATTCGAACTGCCAACCTTTCGATCGGCAAGCCCTAGGCGCTGAGGCTTTTACCCACAGCGCCACCCACGTCCCTAATGTATCACTTTACATTCTATTAAAAACGTACATGCAACAAAGGCCTAGAACCAGATACTTTGGCAGCAGTTGCATCTCTTCTAACTTAACATTTTTGGTTCACACTGTATCCTAGAAATGCTCATAAGAACATCGGACACTGTTCATTGTCTTGGGTCTATGTAGTATTCTTTGGATCACAAGTTTAGACAAACCTAGGCCATGTGCCATCAAATAATTAGGAAAGTTCTTCAACCTCCTAGGAAGCTTGAGTCTTCTTCAACTGCAGACTATAGCTGTAAGCTTCAGGAAGGGGCCAAAGCAACCTACCTTGACCTTCTTGTTACAAAATACGTTTTATGTTTGCATTGCTCAAATTAAACTCTTCTTGAAGGATAGAAAGTGTGAAGTACACTAATGGCAGCCTCTTGAAAAAAATTAAAGATTAAAAGAATGAGAGCATTTTTGAAGGAAATGATCCAAAGGAGGTTCATTAAGGAAAAGCTAGGTGAAGAGAAACAAGAAGGAAGCATTTTTGCCACAAAAGGCAAACGTTAAGATGCTGCATATACAGAAGATCAGTCGAACCAAAGGGACAAGCGCAGCAGCAATAGCGCTTCCTCGCCGCACGAGATGCTGGCATCCGCTTCCCTCCTACAACGCGGGGGCGGTATAGACGGCTTTCATCAGGGGCGGAAAAAGAGAACTTCGCCGAAGTAAGCGCCCCCCAGCCAGCCTACCCTGCAGGAGGGATGATGCTCCTCTCTCCTCTGCTGCAGAGCGCGCAAAGTCGGCGAGCCATTTTCCCGCGCGCCCTTCCAGAGAACCATCTTCTCCGAGAGCTGGCGCGGATGATGCCCACACTTGGCCTACATACACCCGCCCCCCCGCCAAAAAAAACCACCACACCCGTATCCAACCTGTTCTAAAGCAGCCATCTCAAAACAAAACGGGTTGGGGGTTTTTTTTGGGGGGGGGTGTTTGTTTTCCAAACGCCTCTCTCTCTCTCTCCCCACCCCACCCCCCAGCTTCGGAAAGGGAGAATAAGGTTCTCTCATCCGTACCAACCACCTTAAGCGCGGCTGCGAGAGGCTCCTCGCATTCAGCTGTGTCGCGAATGTGGCTACGTGTAGCGAGAAGCGGGAGAAGGGAGGAATTGGGGCTGGAGGGAGGGTTGGGGGGGGAGGGATGCGAGGGAACCACCTTTCTTTTCTTTGCTCTTCCTGGGGATCTGAAAGTTTTTCTTAAGGGGCATGTTGTCTTCGGGGGCTCTGGGGAGCCCATCGCTATACTGAGGCTGCTGCTCGGAGGCCTCGGGGCCGCTGCCCTTGCGGTGGTCCCCGCGCGGGGATCCCCTGCCCTCGCCGGCGGCCCCGAACGGCGGCTCCTCGTCGCTCCTGCTCCTCTCAGGGCGGCCGCCATTTTGTGTGGAGTTCTCCGCGTCGGCGGCTGCAGCTCGGTTCTCCCCGCCGGAGAGGCCGCTGCTGTTCTCCGCCCGCTGAGGCTGCTCTGGCACTCGCTCGCCGCGGCCGCTCATGGCCGCGGCCTCCGCCATGAAGCCGCCCGCACCGCTACACCGCGCTGGCGATCTTTGTCCCGCCAATGAGCCGCCCCTTCCTCAAAGCCATGCACGACTCCGCCGCCCCCTCCCATACAAAGCACAGACACTCCTCCTTCCTCTCTCCCTCCCCTTCGTTCTAACATGGCGGTGGGGCGTCAGGAAAGAGGAGGAGCTTGTTCCCCTTCACTTGCAGCCAACCGGTGCACAGCGCCGCCGCTTATAAATGCGCGAAGGCCCGCCCTTGGGCTTGCTGCGAAAATGGCCGAAGGGCCTCGAGGAGTGTGTTGAGAGGGAGCGCTCAGGCCTCTTTCGAGACGCCCTTGCGTCAGCGTTAAATTCTGTACGGGGCCCAAGCAAAAACATGTAATCAGTTTCTTCCCTTTCCTTCCTCTTACCAGCCGGAATATGGTGGCCCGGCCTTCCTTGGTGAGGAAGAACGGCGCCTTTTCCGGGTCTCCACGCTTTTAAAAGCAAGACTACACGCGCACAAAGTTGCCTTCCTCGCTACCCTGCCATAGTTGTCAACTTTTCCCTTTTCTTGCGAGGAATCCTATTCGGAATAAGGGAATTTCCCTTTAAAAAAAGGGAAACGTTGACAGCTATGTACCCTGCACAGGAGGGACCTGAAGGACACCCGCCGTCTTGCCCACTATGAAGCAGCTTTCAATGAAGTTTTGCTTTTCTGTGCTTATTATTAAGAACTGTAACAGGAAATGTTGGTGGCATTTAGGTTTTTCCTTCCACACAGCCCTTTTGCTGCAGAAGGGAAAAGGAAACACAAGGGATGTGTTCTTGCTTCCTGTTCAGCTCCCTAGCCTAGGGTAAAACATGTTTTCTCTTCAAGCAAATTGCTACAAACCTAAAGCTTATCAAAATGCTCAGGAAGATCTGCATTGCATACAAAATATCTCAAAGTAGTTATCCTCACACTTTTAGAATATGCCTCCCTTTTTATTTTTTTCCCCCAAGTAAAACTCAGTATTTCTTGAAATAATTATGGTAGGAGAATGGAATCAAAACATCCTAAAAACATAGCTTAAAATTTATATTTTTACAAATCAAGATGCACTGTTGAAAATATTTTAAAGAATTTTTTTTAATGTTTTGAGCTCTAATATCTGTCCCAGCGGGCTTTTAGATACTACATCTCTTACTTAGCAAAACATTCATTCAGAGTGCATTTTTTGTTCATTTCCAATTACTGGATTTCTAGTTCACAAAATGCCTAAAGGTAATTATAATTCCACTGCTCCTTCAGCACCTCTCCTGGCCCCAAACCAACCGTTAGGCTGGATGGTTGAAGGCAGGAGTCTTGTCCTTAGTTGACTTGTAATGAAATCCCTTGCACTTTTTACCCTAGTGAAGCTTTGTGTAACTTTATCCAAATCAGCTCAAGATTTCAAAGGGATTAGATTGTGCCTGCACCTTTGGACAATCAAAACATAGTTGAACTGGTTATCATGCAAGACCTAAATCAAGAAGAAACAGCAATAGTATGGGTCTCTGTGGGATCTCATTCCCTAACTCTTCAGAGAGGAAAATATCTTTCTATGAACTTGCAGTTTGATGGCCACACAACTACCTTCCCCTTGCATTGCTTATCTGCCTTGGATAAAGGAATTAGTGCAGCTACTGTAGCCAAAAGTTGTTTCCAATAGATTTAATTGTATATCATTCAGTTACTAAAAGTACAAAAGCCCTGCCAGGAAAAAAAAAAAAAAAAGACTGCTCTTCTGACACTAGCATGACATGTCATGGGAGAAAGGAAAACATGTACTGTACACAGAAAATTATAAGAGCAACAGGGTAGAGTGACATGAACCTGCTTTGGAATGTTTTGTTTTATTTGCTAGCAGAATAAAGGTAAAGGTAAAGGTACCCCTGCCCATACGGGCCAGTCTTGCCAGACTCTAGAGTTGTGCGCTCATCTCACTCTATAGGCCGGGAGCCAGCGCTGTACGCAGACACTTCCAGGTCACGTGGCCAGTGTGACAAGCTGCATCTGGCGAGCCAGCGCAGCACATGGAACGCCATTTACCTTCCCGCTGGTAAGCGGTCCCTATTTATCTACTTCCACCCGGGGGTGCTTTCGAACTGCTAGGTTGGCAGGCGCTGGGACCAAACGACGGGAGCGCACCCCGCCGCGGGGATTCGAACCGCCGACCATGCGATCGGCAAGTCCTAGGCACTGAGGTTTTACCCACAGCGCCACCCGCGTCCCCGCTAGCAGAATACCCTACTATAAAAATGCACAAATTATACTGCAGACTCCTAACTGAGAAGATATACAGCAAAAGTATGTTTGACCCAGCATAATTGATGGGATATGGTGGAAAGTTCAACCGTCCTCTGCATTTGTACTCATGAGAAGCTCATCTTCAGAGATACCTGACAGCTTTCAGATAGCATTCACATGTTACTATGCTGGTACTGTTTCGCAGAACCAGTTCAGAGATGAAAGGAAGGAGGTTGGCTTGATTGATTGATTGATTGATTGATTGATTGATTGATTTAATTTATATACCACCCTATACCCAGAGGTCTCAGAGTGGTTCACA
This sequence comes from Podarcis muralis, assembly GCF_964188315.1. Lineage (NCBI taxonomy): Eukaryota > Metazoa > Chordata > Lepidosauria > Squamata > Lacertidae > Podarcis > Podarcis muralis. Next base: position 82,037,294 of record NC_135656.1, read on the forward strand.
GGCTTGGCAAGGAAGAGTAGCCTGCTGCCTCCAATTCCTATCAGCCCTTTACAGCATAGTCAGTGGTCAGGATGATAGGAGTTAGAATTCAGCAACTGAAAGGCCACAGGTTAGCAAGCCTTCTTGTAACAGGAAAAGGCCAACATTCAGACCTACCTGAATACCACTGCAGCTCATATAGAAAATCAGCTCCCAACTTCCAGATCTGTGGTATGCTGTTGACATTGCCAAATAGTTTTGCACATGTTCTGCAGTGCTGTACTAATTGTTATCATTTTCTTGGGCCATTTCCACAATCTTATGTGAAGCAGAAACGGTTCTGTGATGGGTTTGAATGTTGTACCTTCCCAGCACCTAAAGATGACTAAACTCTATACTAGCAGACCTAAGAATTGAGAATTTCCTATCTCTCCTTTTCTCTCTGTTATTTGCTAAAACTCCACATATGATATTGGCAGTGTTGCTTATCAATCCGTGTATAAACTCTCACCAACCCCTCAGTAGAAAAAAATAATTGTTTCACGTACATCTTGTATTCTAATGTGAAGGAATGAACAGCTGAGAATACATGAAAGGAGTTTGGCTAGGCAGAGCAGTATCGTTGAATTTAACTTAGGGTTATATATTAATAATGGCTGATTAAGAATATATTTTTGTTGTAGACAGCTAAAGAACAGAATAATTAATCAGAAATTAATTAAATCAGGCATTGAAGGATGGCAATGCCTGATCACATATTATAATGAGAAGGTTGGGGTGGTCTAGTCAAAAGAGCAGGGGGTTAGTCTGATTGTTGTAATTTTTATGGGAAAGTTGTTGGTTGTTTAAATATCATGTATGTCATCTTTGAAATGTATAAGAAACATTGCTTTGGAAGTGGTTCTTTGCAGCCTCCTCCTTATTTTTTTCTTTATTTGTCAATTATTTTTATTGCTTTTCCATAATGTTTAACAAATTGTCACCAAATTAATGCAAATTCAATACAAATGTAAAAGCTGACTTCCCACCCACCCCAGATGTCCCTTCTATTTTCCTCCCTCCCTTGTTGCTCCCAATGAAATAACTTTTCCAACTATCATTTCAAAATACAGTCGTCCCTTCTCCCTACACATCACCTGTTCAACTACCAATTTCTGCTATGGCTTTTATACATTGTTATAACCTGTCCTCAAAATAGTTGAGTAGAGTAAATCCTCTTTTATCTATAATAGTCATTCATCAAATTTCAAACATTTCCTTCTGATACGTCTTGAGTAATACTTTGCCTAAGAAAAACAGATCTTGCTTCCTCCCAGACAACATACACACATTCCTCCCTAACATTGCCTTGAGCATTGCTGTCTGACATCTGGCCTCTGTAATCAACAACTCAGCCACACTGGTGCATGCAGAGGGTGAAAATGAAACCCCTAGAATTTATTGTAAAAATATATAATATACCCCCAAAAAACACTACCAATCTCCCACCCTTCACATTTTGCCAAATTTAACCCTCAACATTACATACAACCATCTTATTAATAAAAAAACACAATCCATATCTATTCTTTTCTGTATGAAAGTCTCAGAAGCCTTCAAGATTGTGTGCACTGTGGTCCATCCCGTCCCTTTCACTGTTCTTATTTCCAGCTTCAGGGGGGTAGGCTGATGTAATCTCAACAAAATCCATATCTCCTCTCCTTCCTCCCCCCTACACTAATAAATCTTCCTGCAGTCCATCCTGCCAATCCTCAGTTCCATTACATCCAGCTCCACAGACTATTCTCTTCCGAGTGCTTAACATACAGTCAATCCAGTTCTTACCAATCTTTTCTTCTTTACTATTTTTATTTCACAATATGAAGTTCCAAGGGGTGGTCAAAATCCCTCAAAAGTCCCTCAAGCTTGTTACTCTCCATCTTCCTTCAGGCAAAGTCCTTAGTTATAAAATAAATCCATTGTGAAGAGGTATCTTTAAAGTTCGCTGTTCCTGAAAACTTTGCATTCCATTGCTTAGGGGAGGGTAGATAACACAGATTCCGGGGGGAAACATGACTTAAAATATTGCTTCCCCTCCACTCCTTCCACCATTCAAGCAAAGCAGAAATTAGCACCTTTCATTCTTTCCAAACCTTTCCACACATATGATTTTCTCCTTCAGCATAAATCAGGATCTTTTCAGGGGGTGCCTTTCCACTTGTGAATTATGTCCGAATTCAAAGGTATTCCACAGCTTACCACAGGCTGTCCTTGGACGCAGCCATTGAGCCCAGCGCCCCACTCACAAACCAAAAAAAGGCATTAATAGATGATCACGGGTTGTGCCCTTTCGATACTGCTGAAATGTATGGGGAGACATGCCCCTTACCCCCCCCCCCCATTAATCTCCATCTGGAACCCCTCAGGCGCTGAAGCATCCGAGAGGATGACTTGCCAGGTTTGCTGCAAAACAGGAAGTTTTATTTTTGAGGCTGTTCCTCTGTGTATTTGTATTTCAATAAAGGCCTACCTTTCTACTTGGATACTGCATCCTTTTCTTTTTGGGTTTCTGGGAGGGATACCTCCAGTCTTTTAAATTTCTCTAGCAAAAACATAGCATGCTCAGTCTCTCTCCTTGTAGCCACTGTTCTGATCCTACCCATATGGATGTGAAGAGAACCACCTGTCTTGTCAAAGGCATGGGAGTTCTTTTTCTGGGATTCACAAACAGTAGAAGACACACAAGTGGTTGAGAAGTCTTAGGATTTATTAGACAGCAGGCAGATTATACATAAGAATATACCATACCAAGCTAGCAACACCTCTGTACAGCTGCTGGGAGCTCCAAAAATACAGAAGCGGGGTGGACCCCTCTGTAGCCACCAAGTGACAAGGCCTGCAAATCTGTGCCCTTGTGTCTGAACCCTGGGGGCTTTTATAGGCTTAATTGCCTGTTGCACAATGTGAAATTTTACTATATTGCCTATATCTGGGGTGGACCATGTGATTGGGGCTAGAGCTGCCAACAATAAGCCTCCATGGTCATTAATCATAGGATCCTTCTCATGTAGTTGTTGTCTCTTGCAGGTGTTTAGGCTGGGTTCCTCCCAAGATGGTATAGCCATACACTATCTCTTGTAGATACATAGGTGGGCAAGTGAACAAGGTACACGATTTTGCAAAATTAAGCTCTTCAACAAAAAACATAAGCTAACTGCTGCCCAAAAGAGCAGTGAAGGCCTTATATGGGTGGCATGGAGGACCAATTGTGACAGGCCACTAGGCCTCCTCGATATACAGTGGTACCTCAAGTTACATATGCTTCAGGTTACATACGCTTCAGGTTACACACTCCGCTAACCCAGAAATAGTGCTTCAGGTTAAGAACTTTGCTTCAGGATGAGAACAGAAATCGTGCTCCGGCAGCGCAACAGCAGCAGGAGGCCCCATTAGCTAAAGTGGTGCTTCAGGTTAAGAACGGTTTCAGGTTAAGAACGGACCTCTGGAACGAATTAAGTACTTAACCCGAGGTACCACTGTACAATATGTCTTCCAGTGTGTTTCCCACACACCACCAAAACTCCAAAACATGGTTAGAAAACAACCCAGAGTTTGGGCTGCTGTGACATTAACTCAGGCTCTTGTTTTGTTTCCATCAAATCATGTGTAGTAAACCCAAAACCAACTTTTGCTTCGGCTTGTAGGCTGTAGAGAAACAAACCAGAAGCCTGACTTATTGTTTCACAATAATCCAGACTCTGACTTTTTTCTTCTCCCACCTGACATATGAGTGGGGAAGCAGCGAAGCAAATGCCCACATTAAACCATAGTTTATTTTAAACTGTGGTTTAATGTTGTGTCCAGGAAAAGGCCAGGTGTGGATTCCCTCCTGCATTACTGTTTGCAAGAATTGAACTGAAGATGGCAATGGTTCTAAATTAAAATGACATTTAATCTTGTGGATGTGGTAGCATGGCAACAATTTTAAATCAACAGGGCAGGGAAGAAACTGATCAAACATTTCTAAAACAAACTCATCGGTACATGTATTGACCCAAATCTGCACACCATTAGTTGCTCAGAATGCATCCAAAATGAAGAACCATAATATTTAAATTATAGTAATGTGAGTACATTAAATGGGAAATAGAACAATATTAGAGATACACCTCCAACCCATTTGTTGCTTGCTGATTACTTGTATATACTCCCATGTGCTTTAGTCTGCATTTTCTGTAAGTAGGAAGATGATATTACAGCAGAGAAATCATTTGGCTTTGCAGCTTTGAGAGACAAGCTAATAATTATTATTACTTACTAGTTAGAAATCTGAGGGGAGCCAATAATGCTTAAGTAGGATAATCAGAGTTTATAGCACTAATCGACATAAAAAGCCATCTCTAGGCATATTAATTACAGAAAGTGTGGTTCAATTATCTAGGACTGTGGCAATTTATGTTTTGGCTAATTAAGCTTTCTCCATGAGAATTCGACTCCAGCTTTCTTGGGAAGGTAGTCTAGAAATTACCTCTGAGGACTAAAGTAGATATAATGCCAGCAGTTCCATGTGCTGGATCTGTCCCAGTCACTTAGAAAGCAGGGGGTGTTAAGCAAAGGGTACCCACAGATGAGGAGTGCAGAACCAGCTTACTGCCATGCAGCTTCTCTCCCAGCTAAACCTTTTTCTGTTTCTGGAAATTGAGGATAAGATGTTCTGCGTTCCTCATCTGCATACCCCTTTTTTGCTGTCACATAATTGGCATTACTTTCTGTGGTGTAATAATCATCAAGATCAAGTGCTTCATAAATAAATGGTTTTATTTTTGCCTGGAAGCTTGCAAGTTGCCAGACATTGGCAAACTACATAAGGGTGCTACTGCTGCTGCTGCTGCTGCTGATTATTATTATTATTATTATTATTATTATTATTATTATTATTATTATTATTCCCTGTACATTTGACTGGGTTGCCCCAGTTATTATTATACCCTGTACATCATATATGCCTGGGATATATGATGTAGGGCTCATCTCGTTAGTACTGTAAGGTCTTGTGGCAAGACAGTATAAAATGTAGCCACAGTACCTTTCAGAAGGAATCTTACCACCTTACATTTCTGGAGTCCAGCCATCAACTGACACTAATGGACCAGCTTAAAATAATTGTAAAGTTTATTTTACAAAAGAAAAGCAGCATATGCAAATATGTTGGTTCTTACACATAATTACAGTCATACCTCATGTTACGTTTGCTTCAGGTTGAGCGTTTTCAGGTTGCGTCCCGTGATGACCCGGAAGTACCAGAAAGGGTTACTTCCAGGTTTTGCCACTTGCGCATGCGCAGATGCGCAAAATGACATCACGCGCACACGCAGAAGTGGCAAATCGCGACCCACACAGATGTGGGTTGCATTCTGCTCATGTTGCGAACGGGCCTCCAGAACGGATCGCATTCGCAACCAAAGGTACCACTGTATATCTTAGCTTGCTAAAAAGGGTCAACCCCAACAGTACCTCAAAGTGTCCAGATAGTCTGGGTCCAGCTCTAACACCATCTTCAGTTCTTCCTTCTCCCCTCAAAGTGGCTTGCTGGTCCATTTAGAACCACAGCTTATTATCTACAGTACTTTGACCCTGCCTGTCTCCAGTAGGGGGAAGTCATCCCTAACAAGAATGTCATCCACCCCACTGGGCAAATACTTCTTCACACTGCACATAGTTAAACTACGGATATTCACAATCACAAGATACAGTGATGGTCACCAACTTGGGTGGCTTAAAAAAGTGATTAGCATTTTTCCCATGGATTACTCTGTACATGGTTATTAGTCACAAATTGTATGTCTTCTAACTGCTTACCTTCCCAAATGAGACAAAGTATGCATCTGCATACCAGTTGATAGGGATCACGTGTTAGAGAGTGTGGTTTCACATGTCCTGCTTGTGGTCTACTTTCATAGGCATCTGGCTGGCCACTGTGAGAACAGAATGTTGGACACGATAGGCTTTTCAATGTATTCTAATAACATTTTCTTCATAGTTACATTTTACTTTTTCCTAGTTACATATTTCACTGTAAAATGGATACTTAAAATATCTGGGTGGGTGTGTTAGAAAATCAATGTAAAATGGCTCTTTAGATTTTAATCATTGTGTATAGCTCAATTTGAACAGTAGTAGAATAAGCTACTAGATTACATTAATATGTAACCCTGAAATTTTTGATCCCCTCCAGATTGATAGCAAAGTTTTGTACTTGTTTTGTGCCATTAAAAATTCAGGGTAACATGTTAACGAAACTTAGTTGTAGTACAGTGGTACATTGGGTTACAAACACCTCGGGTTACAAACACTTTGGGTTACAGACTCTGTTAACCCGGAAGTAGTACCTCGGGTTAAGAACTTTGCCCCAGGATGAGAACAGAAATTGTGTGCTGGCGGCGCAGCAGCAGGAGGCCCCATTAGCTAAAGTGGTACCTCAAGTTAAGAATGGTTTCAGGTTAAGAACGGACCTCTGGGATGAATTAAGTTTGTAACCCGAGGCACCACTGTACCGGAGATCACTTACATTTTACCCAGCAGATGGCAGCAACAGTCTAACAACATCACTGTGTGCTACTTTTAACAAAAAAACCCACATCATCTAAATTGTGATCTGTGGCTCAAATCTTGCCAGCTACTGAGGCTTATGCCAACAGACTTTCCTAGCACCATTCTTATACCCCATACTTTAACAGCTATTCTCCATGCCATGGAAGAAAGTGCTTGTGAAAGGTTCTCTCAGTTTGCAAGTGAGTTTACTATTGTGTACAGGTGGCTACTGCTTAAGGAAAAAATGTTTTAACAGGCCCATGCCCCTCCAGCTCATGAAACTAGTGCCATGGTTCTTTGGGTCCTGGCATGTGTGATTTAAGGCCCCAGTTTATGATGTCTTCATAGACTTTTGCTCTTCACCTTCTGCTTCAGGTATAGGCTGTGTTTCAAAGTGCCCTTTAAGGTATTTAATTACTGTTTTTATACCCTATTTTTTATAATTGCTACACCCTGGAGCTGAAAATAAGGAAGCAGGCAAGGAGATGGCTTGAGCACAAGTGGAGGAAAAACTCACAGTGAATGCAATCGGACATTGCTGTGTGCTGATGTTCAAGCCTATGCAATGGCGATGGAGGCCATTGTGTCCTGAGTTTGCTGTAAAGCAGACTTGTCCCAGGTAGCCAGTGGCTTATTACATGCTGGTCCTAGAGAGGGAATAGACCCATACAGTGGTACCTCGGGTTACATACGCTTCAGGTTACATACACTTCAGGTTACAGACTCGGCTAACCCAGAAATAGTGCCTCAGGTTAAGAACTTTGCTTCAGGATGAGAACAGAAATCGTGCTGTGGCAGCGCGGCAGCGGCAGGAGGCCCCATTAGCTAAAGTGGTGCTTCAGGTTAATAACAGTTTCAGGTTAAGAATGGACCTCCGGAACGAATTAAGTACTTAACCCGAGGTACCATTGTAAAGGGCCCCTGTGACACATTTGCAAGGCATGTATCTACCAAGATTTAGACTCTACCCTTGAAGCAGGAGATTTCTGATTTGATCCCACGTTTCCTTAAAATGTCCCAATTGTCATTGGAGAAATGTTGGAGGGTATGGAGTTATCCAACCCCCAAGCTGTCTGAAGGCAATCCTGTATAGGGAAGTTGTTTTAAATGCTTATTGTTTTATTATGCTTTTGTATATGTTGTAAACTGCTTAGGCTGCTGGGGCAACCCAATAAGATGTGTATAAATATGGGTATAAATGGTATAGATGGGTATAAATAGTCAGATTATCATTATAGAATGAGACGTCCCTATTTTCATTGGAGAAATGTTGGAGAGTACGATGAGGTCCACATTATATGGAGTAGATGGAATAAAGGGGCTTCACCAAGACCACAAACAATATAAGTTAAGGGTGTGGTCTCAGCCCCAAGCTGTTAAATTAGCTGGTTGATTCCACATTCCCTAATGCAACCAAACACTCATTGTAGGGTAAGGTGAGTTAAGTTAAATTCCTTCACAGATTCCACTCAAATAAATTCCAGTTCAACTGAATTATTCCCCAAATACTTTCCCCCCACACAATGTTCTTATCCCTCGAAAAAGCACTTTAAACAGTTCTGATACCCTCTTTTATAAGTTGGTGGAGCCTAGTATTTTAACAGATTTCTCTTTGTAGGCTTTGAACAGCATGTATATGATACTGTAATAAAAGCACTTTTAAAAATGTATGCTATTCATGGCATCACCAATGTGGTGGCCATGGGCACCACAGCAATCTCAGGTACATCCTTGGCACCCACTAAGTTACCCTGCTTCACCCATTTTAATTTTTCAGGTTTTTGTTGTTATTTGCCTGTGGTTTTCTTTGTGGGTTTGTCTAGTTTTTAGCCTTTTTTGGGGGGGTACATGGGTTTTTTGGGGGGAGGGGTTCTTGGAATCACCAATTTTTCTGCAGTGGTCCCCATGGCACTTTCTTAGATTTTTCAAACTGCACCGAGATCCAAAACGGTTGGGGAACCAGGCTGTGCTGCTACACTGAAAACTAAAAGGAAAGTGTTATAAATTAACCCAGAGGAGCACATTTAGGGTGTTTGTCATAAGTCTTAAAATCCGTATTTCTGGTCTATCTAATTAAAGAGCAAGACCTTGCCGTGAACTAAAGCTGAAGAATACCGCACAAAATATTTCTAATAGGAATACAAGATGCATTGCTTTCTACTGGTAACTTTTCACATTACATCTGATACAGATAACTTATATTTTTAAAAAAAATATATATAGTTGGAAAAAGTCTATTCAATTTATTTGCATCTTAGTAACTTGTTATATTAGTTTTGATTACTAAAAGTATCCTCAGTTTAGCTATAAATGAATGTAAATATTACTGTAAACAGATGTCAGAAATCACAGAAAGTTTGTAAAGTGAGGTTATCTGGCTTTGCATATTAAGCAACAATATATTTAAAAAATAGACAGTTCAGTGTAATTTATTTGAAATGCTTTGAGAACAGTGTAAGGCTATTATGCAAAAAAAAAAAAAAAGATTTAATCAATACATCAATTATTTTTAAGAAATGAAGACATTACACAGTATCTCCAACATTTTGGCAAGTATTTGTCATTTCAGTAGTTCACATCCTAATATACTTTCTACTTCCTTCTATTTTGAAAAATACTTCCACTTACTCTGGATTGGCTAATACTCAACTTCCAAAATGAAGCAATTAAAATAAATTACAAGCCTGAAATAGAAAACAACCATATTTAAAACCTATACATACAGAAATATGTTCTATAGAGTAAAATTGACCATAATTTTGTTTGAAAAAATATAGGTAACCTGCTTTCTTATCAATTATATCAGCATGATTCTTCTAACACAGCAGAACATATTTACAAATTAAAATTGACATCTTATTTACTCTTACAGTTTTTCTGTAAACATGTAAAATGTATGAAGTATGTATTTTGGCAATATCAATGCTTCTGCAGTGCTGACGTTAGACTCTACACTGTGCAGAAAATGGAAATAGTGGTATCAGATAACATTTCAGTGCACTAGGTTGCAAATTTCAGGACCCTTCTTTAGAAAGGGTCAAATTCAGCATTACAGTACTGTTTAACCTTACATTTGAAATTAGAGTTTGATTCATAAATACAAATTTTATTGACATTTTACCTACTTTAAGGGTGCCAAGCTAGTCAAATGTAATTTTCAGACCAATAGGTCGAAAGAGTGGGTCAAACACTTTTTGAGGTGTGAGTTTCTAGAGATGCAGCAATAGTGAATGCTGTGTGCATATGTCTTTAGAAACAAATATGCAGTGTGTGTGTGTGTGTGTGTGTGTGTGTGTGTGTGTGTTTGTAGCTGACTCCTGAATAAGCAAAATTCCTTTGGTGGGTTGCATTAGAAAAATGATTGCAAACCATAGTTATAAAATTTAGAGTCACCCCTTACTTTAATCATAATTAAGCCAGAACACACCCAAATAACATGGAGGTTAATTCTCTGAACAGAGCCAATAAGAAATCAACATTTTTATTAGCATGTGGTGTAGTCCCAGTCCTAACTTTCTGTAAGCCTGTTACAGAAGTCTGGGGAGCCCACCTGGGCTTTGTTCTCAATTGTGGCCTTGAGGATGACACTGAACAGGTTCCCCATACAGGTCTTTTAATAGAAGTGTCTGTATCTGTGAATCACACATAAGAGAGCAGGCAGCGGACACTGGGATGACAGAAGAAAGGCTTATTTTTGTAGACATCACAAAATGGCTATCCTGAGGGCAGTATAACATTAGATACAGCTAAAATGTTAATATTTTAGAAGCACCATTTTGCATACAAACTGTCTGGCTGTGCACACAGAAAGGGCTACATAAAACAAAACACAGCAATTTAAACGAAGTATTTTGATGTTTCAGCTTCTTTACTCTTTTAATGCTTTATTCTAAATGGGACAGTAGGTAAACTACCATCCAATTATCAGAAAACACCATAATATAAACTGGAATTTTCATAACAAAAAATTCCTTCCAGTAGCACCTTAAAGACCAACTAAGTTAGTTCTTGGTATGAGCTTTCGTGTGCATGCACACGAAAGCTCATACCAAGAACTAACTTAGTTGGTCTTTAAGGTGCTACTGGAAGGAATTTTTTGTTTTGACTATGGCAGACCAACACGGCTACCTATCTGTAACTGGAATTTTCATCTGAAGATTCAGTACTGGCCCCTACTTACTTTCAAATGACCTTTTAGCTTGCATCTGTGAACTGAGAAACTACATATTCTGCACTGGCCATAACTGTTAAATTAAGATGATGAAAGTCACCAATCAATGAGACTCTTAGTTTTAGTCTTTCAAGCTTTTTTGAAACCTACACACATCATTCACAATTTCTGGATGTGATAGCTTTAAAATGCTTTGTTCATGTCCTTGTGTGTGGTTGCCTTGTGAGAGGTCAAAATAGGGCACTTTATAAAACAGAGATTCTTGGTATGTAATATGCATAAAAACAGTAGCTTAGAGGTCATATCTACCAGCAAGACATTGGAAATAATTGGTCAAGTAACCTCTCTCAGCCACAGAGACGTTTACAGAATTATCACAGGATTATAGTTGCCATATCAAATTACGCACACCAGCAGTTACAGTACTATGGTTTAAAGGTACAAATATAATAGAGACTGAGTTGACATTGTGACAAAAATATTAAAAAGTGCTTCTTGTTCCATATGTGGAATGCAAATACTGTACAGGTAAGACACAGAAGACCACTATGCGGTTGTTGTCAGACATTGCTTTCTATCTCTTTGTCAGTCTGCCAAGGGCATGTCTGCTCCATGTGGTCACAGTCAATGCTGATTTCACTGATGTCCATACTACAGTCAGACCCACTGTCTGATTGGTCCATTTGCTCAAGCTTAGATTCCTGCCGGGGTATTCTGTTCCTACTTGATGATGTACTTGATGATGTTAGTAAGGGGTCTTCGGAATCAAGTGTCCGGACTTCACTTGATGCACAAGAGACTGATTCTTTGGCTTGACGGATACAGTTGAGCCACTGCTGTTTGTTGAAGGTGTCATTTGCTTGCAGTGAGTGAGACTGGCTTTGAGATCCCTTTCTGAAGCTGACTCTAAAGAAGTTTTTAACTGAAATAAATGAGCCACATTAGTATATTCAATGCTTCTTGGAAGAGGACAGTGTGTGTGTGTGTGTGTGTGTGTGTGTGTGTGGTTTTTTTTTAATAGACATACTTCCACATTAATGATGTACCAGAAGAGTGCACAACTTGGATCCCACTAGGAGAAATGCAGCCCACCATCCATGTACAAAGTCTCCCACATGATTCCTACCACACAGTTTAGAAATTCCATGGAAGCAGAAGCAAAAGGAAATACAGTCATACCTTGTGTTACATTAGGTTCATGTTGCATCTTTTAGGCTTGCGAATGCGGCAAACCCCGAAGTGTATACTTCCGGGTTTCACCGCGTGTGTGTGCGCAGAAGCGTTCTGCGTGCTTTGCACATGCGCAGAAGCACTCTATCACGCCACGCGCATGCACAGAAGCGGCGATCTAGTTACAGACTTTTCAGGGTGTGAACGGCACCCCAGAAGGGATCGAGTCTGTAACTAGAGGTACCACTGTAGTGTTTTAAGCCATGGGTGGACCACTATACAAGGTTTATACAAGGTTTATGAGCTGGGCAGTCCCGCTTAAGAGAAAACATGCTTTGTGCTTTCTTCAGCTTGTTTTAACTACAGAATCGACCTCTTTCCCCACCATTTTATTTTATTCTAACAAAAGTCACACACAAAAATTCAGCAATGCTTAAAGACCTCCAAAGGAGGAGACTCCACCACACTCCTTGGCAGCAAATTCCACTGTCGAACAGTGGAATTTGCTGCCAAGGAGTGTGGTGGAGTCTCCTTCTTTGGAGGTCTTTAAGCAGAGGCTTGACAACCATATGTCAGGAGTGCTCTGATGGTGTTTCCTGCTTGGCAGGGGGTTGGACTCGATGGCCCTTGTGGTATATTCCAACTCTATGATTCTATGATTCTATCTGTGGCAATCAGTAGCAGCCAGTCAGATGATGTAATGATAATAAGTACAAGCAACCACTGAATGACAAAGAGGGGAATGACATTTGTGAGAAGCATGCCACTGGTCTTCATGGTATTTTGTCAGTATCTGGGAATATGCACAGTGCTGTCCTCGTTAATTCAGTGCTGCTGGACAAGGTCATGGGGGGCTGTCCTTTCTTCCAATAGTGATGGCAGCCATTTACTCTTGATAAACTCTTTCACCAACTCTCACTGGCGGCGGATTTAGGGAAGTGCAACTGGTTTGTCCAAACTGGGCACTGAGCAGAGAGGGTGCCACAGAGGACACTTCAGCAATGACGAGCAACAAAAGGCAAGAGGTGGCAGTGGTGGGAGGCACCAAATTCTGGTGTTGCACAGGGAGCCGCTAAAATTTTAAAGCTCAACGTCTGTCACCACTGGTGAGAACAGATTGGAGCAGTAGGTTCTTAGCATTGTCATTTAAAACCAACTCCTGCAAGAGTATCCAATAGAAAACATGAAGGTATCTTTTGTCTTTCCTGTCATGTTTTGCTTTTGTAAGCTGACATACTACTTTTTGAAAATCTTGTTTCTTCTTTTTTTTAAAGTGAAAAATTAGTTTGCCTTTTTTATATGAATGAGACATGCTGGCTTATACTTCCAGAAAAGATATTGGAAGGGTATTGTGGTGCATGACTAAATTTCAATATTTTATAAAAGAGATATAATATAATGGATTCTTACTTCTCTCATTGTTGCTAAATGCACCACGTATGGATCCACCCAATCGCACCTCTCCATCTTGCAAGTCTTCTAGCACAAGATCCTTCACAGGGATGGGTTGCCGATACAATTGGTAACAGAGTTGTTCATTCTGTGTAACAGCTCGAGTAATTACCAGTACTTCTTGGAAGAGAAACACATGCAATTTCTGACAAAAAAAAAAAAATTAATTGTGAGTTGTCACTCATACATTTTTTGCTTATCACTTCTCAAGGGTTATTAAAAAAAACAAACTAGCATCTAGTTAAATAATACTACCAAAGATGGGTGGAAATTGTCCAAGGGCATGGTCTGAAGGCACATGATGCAACCACCCTGCTGAAGGTAAGGAAGTTTGAGTCTAGGCCACTGACTGTATGGGAATCCCACCAGGGAATTGGATATATGCTGTCTTAAGTTCCAGGATGGAAGAAAGTACTAGTATGTTTAAATCTTGCCTAACAACAACAACAGTGTGCAAGGATGGCGTCTTATAAGCACTCTGAGAAGTGTGTTCCACAGTAAAGGCACAAATATGACAGTGGTGTTAAAATTAGATAAAGATCAGTTTCTCTCTTACCCACAATGAGGAAGAGCTATTCTATTTTCCACCCTTATTCTAACCCCTGTTAAGCCTGCTTTTTTTTTTTAACCCTAAATTAAAAGCAGTTAGCATCTCTTTCTCACTTCTGAGACTTGATAATATTTCCCCATGACAGCCATCCAAAAGCAAACCATTGCAACCTTACATTTAAAAAGAAGCAGTTCACTGATTATAAAAGAGAACAGTACTTAAGAAAGAGGTAAAACAATATTTTGTGTTTCCTAAAAAATTAATTCCTTACCGCTCCCCGGTTGTTCTTTAGTTCACCATGACAGCACACGACACGTGAATCATCTATCAAGGAGTCCTTTTGGCCTTCATCGAGATAGATTAGCCTCTCTTTGTAATACTGGCATTCAGATTCACCCGTCTTTTTGTTGATTTCTGCCACTATTCCTTGGACAATATTAATCTGGGGAGGGGGGGAATGGTTACAAATAAGTCATAAATTGCCAAGCCAATTTTGAAAGCATTTCTTAATAGGTTTATAGTTGGAAAAACAACATGGGTGGATGGACTTCTGTAATGAGCAAAAAGAGGCCATGTGAGTGTTTGGTACTTCAATATGGCTTTTCCATTTTAAGCATCAATCTGGCTCCAATGCATGTACAGGAATTCTATAAGCAAGAACATCTTCATTATGTCCTGTGAGCAGGCGTATGCTACATATATGTGAGAGGAAATCTGTCGTGCAAACAGAACTCCTTTATTCAATTAATCTAAATAAAGAGTGTAAATCCCCATCGTTCCTTTCTGCTTACATATAAACAGCAGGGCTTTGTATTTTGTATTCCTAGATAACTGCTACTTTTTTGCATGTTACAGAGCCCAAGCAGTTTAACAGTTTATACTCTCTCAAGTTTAAACAGCAGTTTAGGATGCAGTATATAATAGGAATGCGTTCTAAAAAATAAAATCTGAGGGCCAATGATGTGAAGTTTCTTCCCACAATTTCCTTGAATTAGAAAAAATATTAAACCTATTTTCCCCAAGCTTCTTGTTTAACTGAAGCTTTTTAAAAAAAACACCTGAAAGAAAAACAGTTTTACAGGCTTTCTGAAAGATGCCCAAATTCAGGCTTCACCACATTTTCAAGGAGAAGGAGCTCCAAAATTGTGTAGGAATAATGAGAACAGCTCTCTTGTGCCCTTGCTATTTGAACATGACAGATGAGTGGTACTGTTAAAACAATAATTTTTGGTCAATTTTTGAAAGTTTAGGGGGGAAAGCTGTATTATGTTCTTAAGAGGCAACTAAAAGCCACAACATACGTAAGGCCTTGGATATCACCAATGATTACATGCAACAATATATTAAGCCTTGCATCAGGGAAGTGGCTACAGGGAGAAAGCAAATGACCCAGGATGCCCAAAGATGCAACCAGTACTTCCAGTAGCAGTTTGCATGAGTGTAATGGCACATGTTGCAACTGGCACACTCACACAAATCACATCTTGCAAGGAATGGCAGAATCCATATACACACCAGGTCAGTGGATACTTCCTCTACAAAGTGCATTCCAAGGGCCACATGAGCTACTCAGTGTAAAGCAATTTTAAAATACCAGAAGCCTAAAAAGTCACAAAAATCTAACAAGAGAAGGGAAATATACACACATCTTTCTGAGAGAAGATATGCGAATCTACTTCTAATGATTTGTCCTTTAGATAAGGCATTAATTAGTTTAAACACATACAGCTTCTTCGATGTGCTGTTGGTCTGGATGATCGTTTGGCGTGTGTCGCAGAATCTCTCTAAGCAGTAGTGGGTACTTCACTAGACGGCTTCTTGGGATATCAAGGAAATTCCAGAGGTCCAGTTTACGGCTGAAAGGTGACTCTAGACAACGCTGTAAGAAGTCTTGAACCCGATGATCCTGCTTCTTCTGGTCCAGCAAAGTTTTGGCAGCTACCTGGTTGCTACAGTAGCTATCATAGGAATTTAGACAAGGCAACTAAAGGAAAAATAAATATATGGAATTATTATCATCATCATCACCACCCCACCCATCTGATTGAAAATACAATTGATGATAATTGCTACTACTGGACGATACTGGTTAGAAGCCTGAATTTGTCACTTATTACCATCTAGCAGTGTAATGTCACTGGGAATATTTCTTAGAAACTTACAATCCAATAAGCAGGTGTTTAGAATGAGTGTAACATCTGTTGAGCCAGTAAAACACAAAAATTCCATGTGGCATACTGGTATTACCTGCTAGGATGCTACACTTTGCCTAGGAACACCATATTGCCAGATGTACTCACTTATTTATTTATGCTCCACTCTTTGAGACAAAGCAGCTTACAATATTTTAAAATGCAAATCTGTTCCACGGAACCTTTAAAAACACATAGGCAACACCAAGAGATGATAGCAGTCTCTGCAGGAATTGTATCCCATCACTGTGAAGTCGCTGCCCAGAAGGCCCTATTATGCATTCTTACTAGTCTGGGGGAGAGCTATGATGCAGGCTCTCCAGTTGGTAGTAGCAATGGGTGGTTTCTACTATTGTATCAATACAGCTAACTCTTACGAAACAGATCACACCCTCTAATATTTGGATGAAGGGCGCTATATAAATTCAATAAATAATAAAAAACATATGGAAACTTTTACTGTTTGCCAATATGGGAATCTAGCTGTGGCATTCACAAAGTGAGTTGAAACTTGTCCAGTAGTAGCTGGCATGGTGGTTCACAACTGCTGTCCTAGCACTAGCATTGTACAGTTTATCTGGATAGGGGTCTGTCAGGACAACATAGAGGCCAGGTCAGGACTGCGCAGATGCGCTGGGGGAGCCAATCTGGTTCTTGTGCTGGTGCATCTGCAAAGCTCCAACTTCAACACTGTCCTGCCTCAGCCATATACAGGTAAGCAGTAGTGGTGCTGGTATCAGGAGGGCAGCTGCATGGCTCTGCCCCACCACACTGGCCACTACTGATCTTGACTCCTACGTAACACAGAGTTAGTCCTCATACCCTTACCCTTCCTGCAGTGTTACTGCTTGGTACTAGTTCTCAGATCAAACATGGCTTAGATTAATTAACTGATGCAATTCACTTAAAAATATTGCAACAAGATTGTTTGTTAATCCCAATATCGCTGCCCATTCTTTGCACATTTTACTATTGCTAGTTTTCACTTTTATAACCTTAAAAATGAGGAAGCATATAAAAAGAAAACAAAATTAACCATTTGTGAAAGTTTTCCATACCCAGCCCACAAGGATGTGACCAACACAGTCTGTAGATCCATCAGGCTTCCTAATTTCTTTTAGCCGTCTAAGAAGATCTGATGTAAATACATGAAAAACATGAAAAACTTAATTGGGGTGGGGTGGGGTCAACTTGCAAAAGAATACTGAGGACTCTTCTATAGTAAAGTTCAACCTTGTCAAGTACTGTTTGAGAGCCTTTCATTGCCTTTGACCATCTGCCTGTTTATCACTATTTGCTAATAAAACTCCTGTCAAATGATGCAACACCCCTATTTTCACAAAGCAGTGAGCTATCCCATGAGAAAACGGCTATACACAAACTTGGGCGATACACCCTGCTAGTGTTCCTCTTTCAGTGCCAAACTATATAAGGCACGGGAGAACTGTGATTAGTTTTCCCCACGTTTCTATTTTTAACAAAGAGGAACCGAGAACTCTGGTTTTGACGGAAGCAGTAGTGCTACAGAAAAGAAGAGGGTGTAACCATTCCTCACCACAACTGCTTTCCCAACCAAAATCCCACCCAAAGAAGCTGCTAGTAGGCTCACCTAGGGGGAAATACAGCTGGTATCATGCTGGTATTTATCCCCCATCCAGGGGGAGGAAAAATTAGGTCAGGACTTAAATTTTCACACAGACATGAATGCGCCAACCCTCTTCCCCAGCACAGGTGCTCCAAATCTGAATCAGAACCCTTCCTTGTAATTTCTTTCAACTAAAAACAGTAATTTCAGGAGACTCAATGAATAGTTATATCTAATCTGTCTAGAAACATATGAATACCATCTGCTATCTACACACGCACACAATCATGATTATACAAATCTTATTAAGAAGTTGAAATGCACAAATATTTACAATATGCCTCTCGAAAACCTATATTGGGTTGAAAAGTCCCTGTCCCCCCCCCCAGCATTTAGACATCTACTTCCATCGATTTTTTTGTGACTTAAGTTCTGTTGGGAACATTCAACTCTCGTAATGAAACTTTAACCGTGTAAATATAATTTCTGATAGCACCCAAACCGATTCCCAGATGTGTGTCAGTACTGACAATGGAAGTTGGAAGCTGTGGAGTCAACAGACAGGAATGACAACTAATGACACTAATGTTTCTGTAGTGAAGGTAAAATAAAAAGTGCCCATTCCAATGTACATTTTTCCTCCACAGATAAATTTTGTAGAGGTTTTTATCCAGTCTGCAGCCCAGTATAATTCAACTGTTCCTCAAACAATGCTCCTCAAACTTATTTGGCACTTAGCAACTGCATATAGAATAGAAAGAATTATACCTTCATGCAAAGGAATTAAAGAGTCCAGTGTCCCAAATATTTGGTTTAATTCTTGCTCTGACATTATGGAAAGTTTAAGCATTGGGTCATGGTAAGCCTGCACAAAGATAGAAAAATCATTAAATAAATACATATTTGTAATTCCATTATTGGTGATAGCATTTAAACTCTGGCTCTTGTGCCTTAAAGTTTTTATATATTTGAATTGATCTGTACACACAGATCACAGAAACTGTCTGTGAACAAATTCAATAGAGGCACACAATAATTAAGGGTATAGAATACCTTCTTTGCTAACTTCAGGTCTTCTATCAAGTCTTCTTCTCCTTGTGAAAGTTCAAAAATTGCCTATAACAGAAGATATAACCTTGATAAATTTGCAGTTTCAAAATTTCTCAAGTAACATTTTAAAACTATGGATAAATGGTAAGTCCAGATTGCCACAGTGCCAAATGGGGTTGGGGGTAAACACAATTCAGTTAGCATTTAAACCCAAATCATTCAAATTTGCACTTTGGGGGGGGGGGGCACAACATAGCCACCCACTGAAATTTGTGCACATCTTAATTTTACAATACAGTTATCTAACCAGGCAATGTTTACAAAATATTATGCATATTAACATTCAAAAATGCACTATATTTGGAGAAAGTGATTGCAAAATTCTGTGATTAATCAAAACTGCATGCAAAATTTCATTTATTAGGAAAAATCCACCCTAAATTGCTGAAGAATTTTTATGAGTTTTTAAAAAGAAATTTGCAAATGGCTGAAATGCAGAGAACTGAATTAAAATAATTACAGAGAAATGAAATTGTCAGATTCTTCCATTCCTAACTGTCAAAGCAAGAGAAGATAAAAAATGAGACCAAGCTTTAAGTCTATTAAAGTAATGTCCTTTATTTAATATCCTTCCCTTTGTGATGAAACTCATCCCTAAAATAATGGTGGAGAGCCTACTGGTGAAAGGTGGCATACAAAACTCAAACTCATAAAATACAGTGGTATCTCGGGTTACAGATGCTTCAGGTTACAGATGCTTCAGGTTACAGGCTCTGCTAACCCAGAAATAATACCTCGGGTTAAGAACTTTGCTTCAGGATGAGAACAGAAATTGCGTGGCCGGGAAGCCCCATTAGCTAAAGTGGTACCTCAGGTTAAGAACAGTTTCAGGTTAAGAACGAATTAAGTTCTTAACCCGAGGTACCACTGTAAATGGCGGTCCCAGGCAGTCTCCCATCAGACACATACCAGACTGGCTTAGCTTCGGCAGACTGCTAAGTCATGTGCCTTCAGACTATGCCCTGGGGCCTTTTAATAAAGGGTACTTGTATGATTCAGCATCCTATGCTAAGCTAGAACGGAATGCCATGCGATGCTGTGCATGGCATTTCCTCCATTTCTAAAATATTTTATTATGAATTCTTTTTTTCCAGTGAAGATGTGAAGACAGTTAGCCCTGTTTCCCTCAGCTTGAAAGAGCCAGTTATTAGCTTCTGCCTTCTCTCGCTTCAGGAATGCAAGAATGCACTGTGTTGTCTTCGAAGGCTGTGATGGCTGCTTTTAAAGCCTGGAGTGATTGCAAGGAGTGATGTTGCATTTCAGTGTTTTCATGTGTGCAAAGGAGATGGGTGGTGGCTAGTTCTTCCAAGGAGGGAAAAATGGGACTAAAAAAAAGTTTATACACAAACATGTGTATCTTCACTTGCATTCCTTAATGCCATTTCAGGCAAGTCCAAAGAGAATATAAGTAAGCAAACCTCTTGCCGCTTGATTTCTTTGGATGTCAGCATCTGATTGACACAAACATCAAAGGTCTCACTCCAAAGTTTACTGTCTCTTCGCTTGGTGCTAGCAGGGGGTACATTTCTAGTCCAGGGTCTTGAAGCAAGCAGATCTGGCCGACTGTCACTGCGAAAACTGATGGAACGCTGTGAAAAATAAAAATAAAATAGTTATTGCTTTGCTAGGGTTGATAGTAAGGTTAATTGTCATCTTGTTGAGGACAAAGTAAAACTGCTGTTTATTCACACAATACTCTTTAATATTTTGGAATAAGAACTGACGCAGTTGCATCAAAAAGGAGGAGTTTGGAGTTGTCTCCTATACTAGTTCTGCTCAAAATAGATCCATTAAAAGTAATGGATTCAAGTTAGTAATGTCTATTGATTTCAATGGGTCTATTCTATGTAGAAGTAGCATTGGAGACAACCTTGTATAACAGAAATTGTTATCGAGCAGAAATCAAACACTTGCTTTTACTGAAAGTGAAAATTATTAATAAAGTGCTTTTCATTACTTCCATATAGATGAGCAATATGCAAAAATAAATGCTTTACAAACAATACAAGAAATAAGACATGTTGTACTTAATTAATTAAAAAATCGGTTTTACCTGAAGCGTCTGACTGAATCGTTTCAAAGGAGTTGCTCGAACAGGAGGAATTAAACTTGCTAGTGATGTCACTCTAGAAAGAGGCCTGACCCGCTTATTACTGGGCTCCTGTAAATTTTAGACAAAATACTTACGTTTAGAATCATAAAACCAACACATTGATTTCATAATACAAGTATAGAAGTTCCAATGTATCCCAGTCCCCAACAGGGGACCCTATTCAGGACTCCAACTGGCTTGTAGTGTTATTTGGTTCTCCCAGAAGGTTTCAGGTGGGGATAAAGCAAAACCACCATCCTGAATACTTTCCACAGTGTGCCCTATAGTGCTAATGGGTGCAAGTCCAAGTTTGGCTGTCAGCTTTTGGCCCCCATAGCCCCCAGGATGACTTAGAAAGGATAACACACAAATACAAAATTCAAGTACCAAAAAAACATACCTTACAAAAACTTAAGACAAACAACCTTAACATTTCAAAAATTATTAAAAGCCAAATGCATTTACGTTCCTGCCCAAACAACAAAGAGCAGTCCCCAAAAAGATGTCAGAGAGAGCAAGATTAAACCTGAGTATGTTGTTGTTATTATCATTTCCCCTTTTCCATTTAAAACATGTAAAGTGCTCCTGGTAGGAAGGTAATCAGACATGAAATTAAACAAAAATGCTAAAGACAGCAGCAAGCAACAGATCAAAACAGAAAGGGGCCCAGAGGATCACCATTGGGAGGGAATTCTAATATTTTGATGTCTCTGCCAAAAAATGTCCCATCTCTCATGCTCACCTATCTGATCTGATGTAAAGACAAAACTTATCAGGGTCTCCGCAGCCTATCTCAAAGGTTGTGCAGGTTCATGGTGGATTAGGTGATTTCTGAAGATTGCTATAAACTGTGGAGAGAGGTAAAAAACCGTCTGTTGTCCTTTACTGTCTCCTGAGCTCTCCCCATATAGCACAGGGAAGGGGCTAACTGCATGCTGCACCTCTCTACCAGCCTTAACAGACACCTCCTGGGGTTCAATCTGTCAGGGGCTTGTGCTGACTAATACTTCCCCTATGACATTCCACCCCCAACATCCTCAGCATTTCATGGGTCAACTGCCCTTGACAATTTCTGGAAGATGCTAAGCAAAAAATCTCATTAGGCCATTTGGGGATAAAAAAAAAGGCCCCCACAACTCTTTTCTCATACCCCAAGTATGCAGAAATCACTACCTTAGTAGGGTATTAGTAAGACTCGGCATGAGTACAACCAATTCTCATGTTTACTATTAAGATTATTTTGCTCAATGCACACAGCTGGCAAACATATGAAACATCAACAATACAAGAAGAAAATGTTTTGGAGAGAGAAAGGATGCACAACAGACATATGTAACTTCACACACCTTAGGGTTTAATCCTGTGCATGTTTACTCTGAAGTAAGTCCCATTGTGTTCAATTAGGCTTATTCTCAGGTAAGTGTGCATGCAATTGCACTGTTAAAACATTCATGCACATACATTTAATCACTTCCCTGTCTCATCTTGCAATGCAAAAGGTTCAGCAGCTATGCTTGTTATCATGACCTTGCCACTGAAAGGCAGAGATACAGTTTCAAAACAGAAGTCTTTAGCCTCAAATATTTCTTCCAGCTGAGAGTCAAATCATTATGCATTTCTGTGTTACCAGATCTCCAGCAAGCAAGAATTAGAGAGTTTAAGATTACAGTATTTGCGAAGGTCATTTGTACATTTGATTGTATGTATATCTCTCAAATTTATTACCCGATTATAAAACATCCACTATGTATTTAAAGAACTGAGTTTTTAACAAAACTCAATAAGCATCTATCATCAAAGAGCAATTCAAGAACCAAGATATACAATTAACAACTCACTATTTAACCCCTTTTGTGTCAAGAACCTCTGAAGGATTAATACTCTTGTTTCTGCACACACACACACACACACAAATGTAAACAAAGGTATAAGAAGCAGGAAAAGCTATAGCAGTAAATATTTTTCAAAAGTTTACGATTACCCTTGCTTTCCTAATCTCCATCCGACATTGAAGAGATCGTGGGCAGCACATGTAGACGGCAAGACTTGACAGAAAAACCCAAATCTTCCAGGTGACGTGAAACACATCAAAAATCACATTTCGGGAACATCCTAAGTCCATTCACCTCTCTTTTTCAGCCATGATCATGAAGTTTGCTTAAGCATCATATAATTCTAGTTTACTAGAAAAAACACTGGTGTAATAAACCGGCTCTGACTACAATCTTCCACATGCTAGCCATTCATATTAGCAATCATTTCTGGGGGTAGGGGTGGGGGGAAGGAAATCAGAGCATTAGCAACTTCATTAATAGTGATTAGAAATATCACTTCCATCAGCACAGCTACGGAGAGGAGAACTGGAAGCCAGCCACATATTTATTTCTCCACAAATAAAGCTGAAATCCAACAATATTCCTTAAAGCATGGAAGAAATATATTTTAAAACCCCACACAAATAACTGATTCATCCACTTGGCAGTCCTGGTTGCAAACAAAAAATGCAGTCTGCCCTCAGATCTTCAGCAGAGGTGCATTCTGTATCCTTCGCCTTCATCAGCAGTCCCTTGGCTCAGCTTTTTTGTTAAGTACATTTATTTTTATGCCACTGCAGCACCACTGGAATACTGAACACACTAGAAAAGACATTCAGCATTCACTATGATTCTCCTCTCAATGGCGCCTCAGCCATCAGCTGTTTCTTATTTAGCATGCCAGTGATGCTGTGCCAGAACAGAGAGACGCTTCACATCAATCACACTGCACTGCAGTCCCGGTGGGATAGAGCTACGCCACAGTGCACACAGTTAAAAACACCCTACCTGGTTATATATTCCCTTTAGTTTCAATGACTACAGAATATAGCAATATTTTTAAAAAGCTTATACAGCTTGTTTCCACAATTAGATGTAGAAGTTGCTTGAGAGTTGCTGTCCTTAGACTACAATTGCTGGCAAAGTGAATGAGGAGTTCCAGGATGCTTTAGTCACACACCCTTATTTCTCCCCATAAACAGTAAACTTCACTAAATGAACAACCTGCTCTTGTCCTTGAATAAAAGACGGAAACACGTGATATTGCAGGACAAGCTGACTTTCAGTGCTCCCCTAACTTTCGATTTGCCATGCACACACTGTGCCTTTGAGATGTTCACCCAGACGCTTGGGAGCTCCTTAGCCATAAGATAGCTTTCATGCAGCTGGGGAAAAGATAAAAAAGACCCAATTATCTGAGCAGAGCAGGATCCCTTTGGCTTTTCTCACAGGATTGGCATTCCTGATGCTGGCACACTGCCAATTTAGGGACTGGGCTCTGGGAGTGTGGCTGAGTCAATCAACGTTTCTCCCAGCTGTATAGGGGCAATCACTCATAAATCAGAATCTCCCACACAGTTAGGAAAACGTCTAAAGAGCATTCAAATCAATAAGCTTAGAGTCAAGGTAGGATATTATTAGGATAGAAAAACCATGTAAACTGACTTTACTGGCTGTGACATCTGCACAGGAAGAAGGAGAAATGCATGTTCAGTCCCCCTTCTCTAGCAGCTATGGAACCAGATACCTTTGAAAGGAAGATTTTTATTTCTCTAATGCAAGTGCTACAAAACTGAAAACTCTGCTGCTGCCTGGTTTTTGGAGGAGGCACACAGAGGCAACTGAGCAGCCTGCCATCTAGATAATATTGCACTGAATGAGAGATAGGGTCAGTATTTAGTTCGTTGTTTATTAAAATAGCTTCATATCAGTTAGAGTCCTTGAGCTGTTCTTAATTAGTCTCTAGCCAAGGTGTGAACACCTTTGCTTAAGGTAAAGAAATACCTGTTGTGTCAACGCTCCCTGATGTGTACACAAACAGAAACCAAATTGATACTAATGAAGCCATTAGTGGTGATGTGAACAGCTGGGGGGAAAGTGCTATGAAATGCTAGGTGGGGACCATTTCACTGCACTCTAAGGTGATATTGTGAACATACAGGGTAGGCTCCCTATGCAGTTTAGAACCTTGGAGTCTACATAGCAAATATCCCTCCAACTTGAGAGCAATCTGGCTATGACATCTGTCACCTGATTGATCACCAGGGTTGAGGTCATGTGCTTTAATATTTTTAGATCTTTTATTGTAATTTTATTGATACGTGATAAATTATGTATTACAATTTTGATATAAGCCACATTGGGAACGTTTTGGCCCTGGAAAGTGGCACATAAAACTTTGAAATAAACAAATACATTCCAACTGACCTCTATTTTTTGCTCTAAACAAGGAAACTACCACTATCAGCTTTGGAGCAAGCCGGAATTTTAAATTAAAATTAAACTGATACATGATTAACTTAACCCAGCGAGAGCCTGCAAACCACAGGTCAGGGAACCTTTATCCTTTTTATAGTCTGCTGAACAATAAAATGATTTTCTTGCATTCTCTACATCACAGAATTCACAAGCTGGGTAATTTGTGACTGAAATTAACAAATTCTAGTCTTGAAGAAACCTTTCATTAGAAAACTCTGTAATCACAAAGGCTACTTCTGTATTAAGGTTTTTTGATGGCCATCCAGACTGACTCCCAGATTGGTTCCAGATACAAAAAGGGTGCCGCTAGTGAGCCCTGGAGTTGCTCATACATTGCAGGGCAAATGGTGAGTGCTGTCAGCTTTAACAATGCAACTGAGCTTTTTGGGTCGGCTGGTGTGCTTATCCCACCCTTGGAAGATGGTCCAAACTATCAGAGGCCGGCTCCCCACCCCCACCCTGGACCATCAAAACACCTGTTAAGGTCCTTTACTCACTGTTGTGTACTATGGCCTGGAACCACTATGCTATACCAACTCTCCAGAAATGGACTGCATAAAGTAACTGGAAATATAGCAAATAAAGACAGTTGCAGAAGAAGCAACAACAGCTAGCCCATGTATTTCATCACACTCCAAGAACCAAAAGTGTATTAACAATAAATAAAAGTTTGGTTGCGTTTTTTTGAAGAGAAGGTTGCAAGATTATTTACAGGGCAATGTAGCACTAATTAGGGCTAGAATGATATGTTCTGGAAAACAAATTAGTCTGCACTTAACACTGTAACAGAATACTCTACAAGGTGAAAGAGTATACTGTATAGTCTTAGTTTCAAATACAATCTGCCGGCTTCACAGATAAAACAAAACAGAACCATTTTGTTTCAGACACCTTATTCCTGGCACAGTTTCTATGCTCATTTACTTTCAAAGTTTCTAGTTTGGTCAACACTGTATTGGTATGTCAACATTTGTGATGGCAGAAAGCCTAAAAAAATATTATTTGTGTTAGTCTGCTACTGATTAAATTGGCACTAGATAAAATGGTTATAATAAAATAACCTCAAGTACTGAGCTTTAGTAGAAAACCACATTAGGAAAAAGCCCCATTCAACCTCCATTCCACAGGAAGTTATCAATATTTAGAACTAGACAGAGATTTGCTATTTCTTTTAATTATGCAGGTTGGGAGGGGGTACTTTTTGGAAATGTAACATGCGGGTGCAGTCTTAAAGAAACTTCATTGGGAGTAAATCTGAATTCACTGGAAGGTACTTCTAAATAAATACGCATAGAAGCTGGTTACAAATAAAATATTTTGAACTCAGAAACGTCTCTGCCCCGAGTTGAAAATAATCTATTGGACAATGTCAAGCTAGCAAGGGTCAGTATATAGTTTAGACACACCCCAGGAAAACTAAGCCACTTATTTTGAAGGATGCACTCCTGAAGGCTCTTTGAGTTACAAAAGCATCTTTGGTATATCTGCTTGTAGAAGTACCTTTTCTGTGGGATTAACAGGGTTATCTCCGTTTTTAAAAAAAATCATAAGTGGCCATTCTAGTATTGGCTGAATAACTGTAGTCTAGGGAAATAAACACTCCTGGATAGTGCCTTTTATTTCATTGGTGCACTCTGTATACTGGCATGGTGATGAGCACCTTTGCTATGCAGCTCAATATAATTAGTATTCAGTATAGAGAATTGGGTGCTGTTCAAACTCCTGGAATAACCTGGGAATGACCTCAGATAATGAGCAAGAAGATGTGGCTAAAACACCTTTAGATTCCTGGGTGGATGGAGCAGCCAAGTAATTTCGTTGTCCCCGAGAGGGGGCAATGACAATAAAGATATTATTATTATTATTATTATTATTATTATTATTATTATTATTATTCCTGCCAGCATTGCTAATTCAAGCTCTTACTCAGTACACGTGGTTAATCTAAAATGCCAACCAGAGCTTTATGCTGCACAGCACAGCAGAAATATCACAGAAATGTCAGCATCATTAGGCTGAACAGCATTATTTTATTTATTTATAAGATTTCTTACTTGCCCTGCACCATAAGGGTCCAGGACAGGTTACAACAATATAACAATATATTAAAGTCAGTTAAAACAATTTACATCAGGAGAGTAGGTTGGGTCCTAAAATTCAATTTAAAAATACAATAGTAAAATGAAAAAGTATTTTGCAACCATAGTACGAATGAATTTTGACAAATATATTAATGTCTTCATTGAAATAATTTGGAGGGTAACATGCTTCAATTTTAGTTCTATTGTATATTATTTACTTAAAACACTTTTATACCACCCTTCATACTATTCACTGCACATTCCATTGAACAGTACAGCTGATAGGGCTATACAGTTATTTTCAAGTAAGAATAATCATTGTCTTTTGGGATCAGAGCCTGACTGTGGGCAGAGCAGAGGCAGTGATAGAGCTACTGAATCCAAACCTAGCCCATTTCCCAGAAAGGTGCCCACAATTCACTCCTCTAAAGTGCCAATGGCAACAGGGGAGAGGGATTCTTGACTCCCACTTTTGAAATGCTCTTTACCACTATAGGAGCTGTGGGAGAGAAAATAGATCACTGTCACCCACATGTGTGGGGTAAATAACAATAACAACAAAATGGCTGGATACCTGGATTCAAAATGCGGACTTTCTAGCAGAAGAAAACCCTCCGTAGCAGAATTTAAACTCAAAAAGTCAAGCAACAGTGTAGTGTTAGGAATATAGGTTGTTAGACCCTTTTATCCTGCTTAGTTGCATACAGAACTCACCTTTTTCTACCACTCTTGCAATGAACAAGCCATACACTGTTAAGTAAATTTTAAAATGTTTTACATACAACATGTTCCAAAGGACAGATTCGTGCATTTATTCAAGCAGCAGCAAGGAAAACACAGGCAGAATACTCTTGGGTAAAAAATACAGAAAGATAGCTTCAAACACGTGCTCTAAACTTGGAGCTTTCTTAGGCATTTCTTCCTTGGTCAGTTACATGACACAGAAAAAGGGAACAGGAAGAGAAGGCTTCATTTCTTCCCTCATGGAAAAGACAGGGTGTGACCTAGCCAAGTCTAGGAACAGAACTCTCTTGTCTTAACCCCTCCATGCACTAACTAGCACTCATGCATAGTTATGTTTCACTGCAATTTCCCACAGGAACAACAAACATTGCTTTTATCATTCTGAAATCAAGACAGATCTTGATTCATTTCAGTTGATGTTAGGTTGATTTTTATCATTTAAAAAAAGTGTGTGTGTGTGTGTGTGTGAGAGAGAGAGAGAGAGAGAGAGAGAGAGAGAGAGATTAACTGTTCCTGCTTGCAACACTGTTATAATGTTGTTTTTATATTCTTGTAAGTTTCTCTGAATATTATTTGTAATAGAAAAGCGACCTAGAAGCATTTAAAATTAGGTTTTAAATAAATAAATGCAATATTTTGCATTCTCTCTCACACATACTCTTCTGTTTTTAAGGGCTGCAGGAACATGTAGTTTAAACAAAACAATTCAGTTGTTTTAAAACTGTTATGGGTGGGATGGTAGGTGGAATGCATCACACATTCCAAGCACTGTCCAGCTGGTACCTACGATAATCACACCAAAACACACAAACTGCAACAAAATCCATTCTGGTTTACAGACATTATGCCCTTTACAAGCTACATTGTAATTTGCTCACAAAGTGCTTAAAGGGAAAAGGATACAGATTAGGGTAAACAGGGATAAATCTAGCCCTCTGTGAGGCAGGTAAACAGGATACATAAGAGTTTCCTCGCCAGAAATTCATTTCATGTACTGCAACTAAACAGTTTCCGAGGGGCAAAAAAGAAGTGTGTGTATACTGAAGGAAATGAGTTTTATGGTACTGATCCCCAGTTATTAAAAGGCTGTTCAAAAACACCCCCATCACCTATATGATTTTAGGAAAATCCCTTCCTGCATCTCAAATCGCCTCAGAATATCTGCTATTGAGTCTTGATAGAACAGGCTGAAGAGTAGATAAATAAGCACAGAGGAGACAAGGAAAGAAACAGGAGGAGCTATAAATATTTCTTTTCTTTTCCTTTTCCTTCCTTTTCAAGAGATGCATGTTTGAAATATTAATTTTCAATGAGCAATGCTGATGAATAAACCTTTTCACAACATTGTTTATTGCTTCATGTGTGTGTAGCTTTGACTTAAAAATGAAACTATTCAGCTGCCGCACATGAAATGACTTTCTGGGAAGGAAACTCTTTCTCATGTATCCTGTTTACCTGCTTCTCAGAGGGCTAGGTTTATCCATGTTTACCCAAACCTGCATCCTTTTCTCTTCAAAGTACTTCATGAGCAAATGACAATGCAACATAAAAAGGGCCCAGTGTATGTAAACCAGCGGCTCCTATATGAAGTCACCACATCAAGCAGCATGCTAAAAATACTTTCAGAGAATCTCAGAGATACAGACTCCTCAGGAAGGAGAGCGTTCATCACTTCCAGATCCTTCACAGCAAGCTTGTCAAAGCACTCTGCACCTACAACTCTTTTAGACTCACTTTCTTCTGTCCAGAAACCCTCCCGGCCCAGCTTCCATATGCTCTATTGGAGTATTGTTGTCTCAGTCTGCTTCACACTTGGAATCATTTAGCAAGCAGGAACACAGTGAGACGTACCAAAATTGTGAGATGTGTGCATGGGATCAGTGACAACAGGCCCCTTGGCCAGGGGCCAGAATGTATCTCTCAACTCTGCAGTGGTAGTGATGCTATGCAACTAGAGGTTGTCCATAACAGCTAGCCAGGAAAGTAAAGGCAGCTCTCTCCAAAGTCCCTGCAGTCTCTGGTAGCCAGCTCTGAGAGGTCAGAGTGAAGAAACCTCTCACTGAGATCACTTCACTGGAAACAAGAGACACTTGGCTGGGTTCAGCTCAGTACAGTGGTACCTCGGGTTAAGAACTTAATTCGTTCCGGAGGTCTGTTCTTAACCTGAAACTGTTCTTAACCTGAAGCACCACTTTAGCTAATGGGGTCTCCTGCTGCTGTCGTGCCGCCAGAGCACGATTTCTGTTCTCATCCTGAAGCAAAGTTCTTAACCAGAGGTACTATTTCTGTGTTAGCGGAGTCTGTAACCTGAAGCATCTGTAACCTGAGGTACCACTGTAATTGAGCTAGCAGGAGTCATTGCAATGAGTCCCACTAGCTCGACAGGGCTTCCCCCACTTCTTTGCCTTGAGCTTCTCAGTAGGCTTTGGATGGTTGGAAGAACCCCCAAGAAGAGCACATGGAAGGGAGTAGTGGGGAGAATGTTCCATCAGGCAAACAGAACTGCTTATGCTGATGCAACAATCTCCTTAAAGTGCTGCTTTGAATTCCACTCGGTGATAGTCACCAACGTGGCTGGTTTTAAAAGAAGATTACACAAATTCATGGAGGATAAGGGTATTATGCTGTTATTTATGTATTTCATTTCATTATACACCGCTTGATTTAAAAAAAAACAAAAAAACTCAAAGTGGTTTACAAAAAGATAAAAAATAGAAATCGTGAAAAATTACTCTAACATACTCTAACATACAAAGGTTACCTCAACTTTCTAAGCATGTGGGTAGGCGTCTCTAAACAAGAATGTTTTTAGCAGGCACCAAAAAGAGTGCAGTGAAGGTGCCTGCTTGATCTCAACAGACAGGAAGTTCCAAAGTGTAGCTGCTGCCACACTAAATGATTGAGTTCTTACAAATGCAAAACAGGCATTATGTGGCACCTGTAGTAGTGCCAATTCTGCCAGTTGAAGTGGTCAAGTGGGCATGTGTGGGGTAAGGCAATCTCATAAGTAAACTGGTCCCAAGTTGTTAACCCTGATATCTATGTGCTACCTTCCCTGTCAGAGGCAATGCCTCTGAATACCAGTTGCTGAAAACTGAAGGGAGGGAGGGTACTGTTGCAATCAGGCCATTGCTGTCTGTTTTCCATAGTCATCTGGTTGGCCACTGTGAAAACAGGATGCTGCACTAGATGGGCTACTGGCCAGATGCAGCAGGTTCTTCTTACACGTGCAACTTAGTAATTCTCAAACAGTATTTGAAAACTATTAGTCAGCTTGTATGTATCTTAGAGTTTTCTCTCCCTCATGTTTATTGTGGTATCTAGTCTCATATTACAATTTAGACAACTTCACACAACTACCACTAAAATGTAAAACAGCAGCTCCCCTTAAGAGCATAAGAGCTGGAGCAGGCCAAGAGTCCATCTGTTCTAGCATCCTGTTCTTGCAGTGGTCAACCTGGTGCATATGGGAAGCCTACAAGCAGGTCCTGAGTGCAACGGCACTCTTTCCTCCTTTTGATTCCCAGCAACTGGTATTCAGATGCCTATCACCTCTAACAGTGCAGGTAGAATGTAGCCACTGTGGCTAGCAGCCATTCATAGCCTTACCCTCCATGAATTTGTCTAATTCACTTCTAAACCCACTGAAGTTGCTAGCCATCACTACTTCTTGCTGGAGCAAATTTCCTCATTTACGTATGTGCTGTGCAGAAAAACACTAAATTCAGCCTCCAATATTAATTCCAGAGGCTAAAAACGCAGGTCTTTCACAACCAGTTGCTGTATGGTGTAGTATTTAGAGGATAGGGGAGCCACATTGTACCTAATCCCCATTCACCCATGAAGCTCAGTGGGTGGCCTTGTGTCAGTCACCTTATTTCAGTTCACAGGATGGTTGTGAGGATGAAATGGGGAGGATAGAGAACCATGTATGTCCCCTTAAGCTTCTTGTAGGGAAAGCCTGACAGAAACATTATAATAAATAAACAAAAACTACTTTGTTTACTTACATATGCATATCAATCCTTACTTAAAAACTGGGTACTGTCAAGAAGAGAAATATGTGAATTTGTTACTACTTGGCCTCGTTACTACTTGAATTTGTAGTACTTGGCCTCACTTGACTCCAATGATTACCACTCCCTTAGGGCGCAACACAGAATTATGGCTTACTAACATTATGAAACTAGATTATAATGCATCAAGTGGCTCTGTTTTTTAGTCTTTATCCTATTACATCATACAGTTCAAAGTTCTTAGTTTTTGCTGGATTAGCCAAAGCTAGAAATTGCTTTGTACCATTTATTAGCTGGCAGCTTTTTACCACTACTTTGTCTGGTTTCTGTCTAGCAAAATCAGCAATAATTTTGTAGTACCTACTGCATAGATACTATTGGCACTACACAAAGAAACAGCCTTTCCCAGAACAGATAAAGATACTAACTAAATTAATAGCACTATAAATGAAAAAGTTGCACGTCTGATTTCATCATTTGAAGGTTGGTTTCATGATTTCCAACAAATTACATGTGGTGTTTCCAGGGGAAAAAAGCAATGGATTTGCCAGTTTCTGAACACAAATATTGCCCCACATAATTTCTGGGCACATGGAAGAAAATAATAAACAACGAAATTGCCAACTGAAAATACTCATGTTAAAAAATGACAGATCTGTTCCATGCAGATAGAAAGTCTAAAGAAGAAATGCATCTCTACAATATAACAAATGTCAGGCTCAAATGTCCTGCTGTCTGCACAACCAGTACAGGTTGCAGTCAGAGATAAAGGCTAACCCAGGTTGTGCAGCACCACAGCAGACTGGAGGCGGTACTGAAGCTCTCAGTCCTAAGAGTCAGGTGACCTAAGCAGCCTATAAGGTCTTATCTGGCCTTTACATAACTGCCAGCTCTGGCCGGCCTCCTCAGACAATGTAACTTGTCACTGCATGCTGGTTGAACTGCTAATGGGCTGAATTCCTGCGTAGAGCCCTGTTAGTTCTGGTTCGGAGGAACTAACTACCTGCCTGTCTGCAAGCCCTGACACTAGTAATTGCTCCCCCAACAGAACTTCCATTCTAGACCTCAGTTAATATAATAAAATATTATGTGGAGAATTATGCTAGTCGTCTTTTTATTTTCTCTCTCCTCCATTTTTAAATGCATCACACATTCCACAGACCAGGCTATGTCGAGAAGAGCCTCTCCCACTTTCCCCAGTAAGCCCCATCTACACATCATGTAACACCACATAGGTGGAAACCTAGGAAGAAGGACTGTGGGTTGTATACAATGAAATCAATGGGCTCATGGAATGACTTCCATTCATGCAACAAACCCCACCGTCTCCTCCACCTGCATGCACTCTCGAATCTGCTCTAAATCCCGCCCCCCAACTCTCTGGAGCAGATTTGGAAATAGTGGGTGAGAGGAAGAGAGGAAAGGGAAGTTCCACTGTCTGAGTAGAACTTGTTCTGCAAGCACAATTACTTCATTGGACACAACCCTGCATATGCTTGGCTTTGCCACACCAACTTTCACCAAAAGCTCCACCAGGTTCAGTTTGTTATCTACAGCATCCATTCCACCTGCTATGACACTGCTGGGCCTCTCCACCTGCTCTGCTGAAAGATGAGCTCCAACAGGCTTCACCCACCCTCAGCTGTCATCTACAGAAGCCATTTCAAGAAACAGAAGAGGGAGAGGCATGGGGCTTCTCTACCCACTTTGCTATAATACCAGCAAATTTTGACATTGCCTCACCTTGAGATCTTTCAACTTCAGCTGGTTGTTAGAAGAATTCTGCAACTAAGAAACAGTGCTGAAATTTGCTCCCCCCTCCTATTTTTATTTTGTGTTGCGTCTTTGAGATTGTAAGCGTGAGGGCAGGTGTTCTCTTATTACTGACATTTATAAACAAACTACAGCTTTCACACCACTCAATATATACACAAATACTTTGTAATAAAGTAAGTTCTTTAAAAAATAATAATCCTGGTATTTACAAATATACACTCCATAGTACAAATTTGTATGAAGAAAGTAACATTGATTCTTCCTTTTGTAAAATAATTTGATAACAAGATTCAAGAGAGGAATGAGCATATTAACTCCCAGTTTCATTTTGTGTTTAAATACAAATAGAATAATACCAAGCCTTTTACTTTACCAGTATTTGTTCAGTTAAGAAACTTGGTGCATATTACTAGCTGACAATGATCCCAGCCAGTTTCAGCTGCCTAAAGCTCACAAAGCAGCAAAGGGTTTTCAAGCTCAAGGATTGCTGATACTCAAAGCTGCTTTGTTTAACCATCTAATATCACAAAATCATAGGTGAATGCACCCTCTGAGCATAAGATGAACTATACTGGTCTTAATGTCCCTATTAGCAACTTATTAGACAATATACGCATACCCTCCTGCTTCTCAAGAGTTCTGTTTTTAAAATAGCATTTTACTCCATGTTTTTCTATTTGCTTCTCTGCTGTGAAAAGATTTTCTGCTGTTGTGGAGAACTACTCAACTCGTCTTTTATCACTTCTATAGATTAGCAGAGCACTTTCTTCTTCATCATGAATGTTTGTGTTTATTTAACACTTAAACACATAGAGCTGCAGACCTAATCTGCTAAAATAAATTTATTATCATAATCTGAATGAAAGACTCTGATTATTACTATTTCATAATTTATGTTCTGGGAGGGGGGAATCAACTCTTACAGCTGATTTAAGCAACCCATATAAAACCTTTTGTATACATCTCCAAGAAAGTAAATTGTGGAAACTTATTATGTCATACAACTGCATACCTAAGACAGTTCAACAACACCTATTAAGATGAACTTCAAGTGCAAAGGATTGTGTGAAAGAAACAAGGGTGGCAAAATTCTATTATGTTTACTAAACATTACATTTTTTCAAAAGGATCTGCTATTTTTGTGATTTCTGGGCAGACAATGCAACTCTCTTGGTAGTTAAATCTCCCTGATAACAATAGGCATATTTCTGAGTAAATATAGCTTAGACTAGGCAGCTAGTAAATTTTATATAGTTAACAGAAATAGCTAATGCTAAAATACCCCATCACCACAAAAAGCATAGTCATGATGACCTAAATAGTCTCTGAAATAAAAATTCATCAATTCATTAACTAGTTAGAATAGATAGGTGATAGATGATATATATAGATATAAATAGATAGATTCATAGAAACTCTATTAAAAGGAGTCCAATTTTCTTTGTAAAAACAGAAAAGACCTCACATGGGTTCTAAATATTTTGTGTATGTTGTAAAGCATTCAATTAAAACAGTAACAGCCTCTGCCTGTTGGCCACTTGTTCCTGATTCTATTTGTGAACTTGTGAAAATGACAGTGTTTCAAATAGTCTTACTTAACAAATAAGCATTGAGAACCTAAAAGACTGTACCTGTGAATGCCAATGATTTATTTGAGCATGAAATCTGTTTTCCTATGAAATGCACAATCAACCTTAAAAGAAAACACTAATATATGCATTTCAGTGCATATCTCTCAATTACTTATTCCCGAAATGAATCTTATTTTTATCAAAGCACAGTGTTTTTTTCCCTATTTAAATATGTTTAGGGGTACTCTCATTTTGACTCAAGGAAATCACTATTTTATAGTTCAAATCCGGAAAAATAAATACAGTAAATGGACAAAAGTACAAAGATTCACAAAATGTTTAAGGGTATGTGTACCCCTGCGTACCCCCTAGAAAAAAGCACTGTCAAAGCATATTCTGATATCAAATTTATGCTGCTGTAGAGTATAAGCAAAGTTGTGCAGATCCTCTCTGTGCAAAATGTGAGAGATCAGTACCGAGGATTCCAAGTTGTTATTCTGCCCCAGGTAAAACAGATTCTTTCAACCAGAAGAAAAACTGCAGTAAAGGCTCTCAAATATCTACCGATCATACCTCTGTTTCTCTTGTTGAGATGCTTGCTGTCTGTACTTCCAGTCCACAGTTTGCTCTTTTGACTGTGAGATAAAATGGATAATCCTTTGCCACCATTGTGGCTGAAGGAGCAGCAGTTTCGGATGTCACAGCTGATTCTGTTGGTCTACCAGCTATGACAGCAAAACCAAGTCTTCCCTCTGCAGCCTCTCTGGCACGCAGCTGCTGGGGAAATCAAAGGGTCTCCTGCTGCTGCGCTAGGCTTCTGATAGCATTATCTAAGGCAGCTCTTGTGCTCCACTGAAACAGGAAGCAGAAAAGCTCTTGAGTATGTCAAGCAAGTGTAACTGAATATTGCTCATTACTGAGACCCGCCCACTGACAACAGGATGGGAGGAGAGTGGGCAAGATCAGTACAGACCAGAGGAACACAGCAAATTATTGAAAACTCATTCAGAAACCAATGGGGAAACATCTGACTAAAGCTCGGGGTACTATTTTCAAAAGGGTGGAAGCAGGAAACAGTGTTCACAGTTCTTGCCTTTCCTAAAAGTGCTATTTGATTGCTGGCTACTTGTCAGCAAAATTGGAAGATTCATTTGACATGGCCACATGAAAGAAAACCACACTTTTTAGCATTTTGCTTACCTAGCTATATGAATCCGTCCCACATCCTGCATCACTACTGTGGCCTCCTTGCAAATTTTATGCTGGGGAGTTAATATTCCTTTTAAAGAAACATTCAGATATGGGTTTCCCCCACCTGAAATATGTAGTATAATTCTATAAAGGCTGCACCAATTGCCTTTTGAGCACGCAGTTCATCTTTTGTATGTTACGAGTGTAAGATGTGGGTGATATTTATGAGTGTGTAGAGATATTAAACTTCATTACTTTTATGCCCATTAAGAAACATCATTGTCTGAACTGTACTTATCAA
The DNA here is from genome assembly GCF_964188315.1 of Podarcis muralis. Lineage (NCBI taxonomy): Eukaryota > Metazoa > Chordata > Lepidosauria > Squamata > Lacertidae > Podarcis > Podarcis muralis. Next base: position 82,074,137 of record NC_135656.1, read on the forward strand.
ATTGGTGCTTTTCTAGAAAAAGCAAGTAAATGCTAACCTTTACTAAGTGCTTTGCTTTGAACTGTTATTATTAGTTTGCCTTTTCCCATCTGGCAGAACAAAGGTTTGTTTTGAGAGACTAATGTTAGCCTCAGTTATTAGGCAGAGAGCTGCCCCTTTTTCTTTTTCATCTCCTCCTAAGGGTGTAAGAAACAGGTTTTCCAAAATAGGGAAAAGCAGAATAAGTGTTGTGATGCCCTCTTAATGAAAGAGAAATAAGAGAACTTGACAACAGTAAGTGTCTGCGGTACAGAAAAAAGGAAACCGTGACTAAGAAGAAACAGAAAAAGGAAGGTTAATATTTAAAAATCACTTCCAGGGGAAAACAAATGCAACCTTCCATATATTACTTAATTAGAAAAACTGTCAGTGGTGCAAACATTTTAAAATCAGAACCAAATAACTGTTACAAAACTAAATCTTTATGTTGTTTTTGCAGGCTCAAAAATAGTAGCTCCCCTTGAAACATTGTTTATTTTATTTATAAAGACATTATAAGTAACTATTCCTTTTAAAAATCCCTATCACACCCTGGAAACAGTGTCAACTGGCTGGCTAAACCAGGTGAGGGTAGCTGATGGGTCTCAAGCCCTCAGGGAGTTAGAGACTTCCCCTGCATGTGACAACAGTCTCCACAGGATTGAGCCGTCAAGATCTTGTCGCTCAATCCTGTGCTGTAGAGTGAAGTGGGGGGCAGATGGGGCACATCAGCCTGGGAAGGTAGTCCATCTAGGAGAAGGAAAACTCTGATCCTAAACATCCATTGACTTGTGTGGCATCTTCGGGAGAATAAAATGCTAAGGAGTAAACCTTACACAAGACTGGAACAGAGTCCCTAAGATGGTTGGATGGCGCCTTGTATGCCTTTTTCCTCCAACTGCTGCAGCCAAGCTGGTGCCAAACGTATTGCTCTGCTTTTCTTTGGATCACAGCAGCGAGGCCGGGGGGGCAGGGTTGTCATCTGGGTGGCCCACAGTGCCCAGGCTTGTGCCCGAGGAAAGTCACTTCAGTGCTGCTAATGCAGCAGTTTGATTTTAACCCCTGAGGTCCCATGAGAAACATAGCCACAGGCTATGTTGCCCTAAGCAAACTTCCTAAAAATTCAGTCCCACTAAACTAGATTTGCTTCCAAGATTTGCTGTTTAGGATCAGGCAGCACATGTTCAGGCACACAGCTCTTTCACTGGACAAATGTTCTGGGAAGCCAAAATCCATTGAGCTCAACTGCCTGCACCAAATGAATTAAACACACTACAGACCACAGAAAGGTCAGAGAGTGCTTATTTATCAGGTTTTGTAGTTCAAACCATAATCATGTCACCACATCAAGAGAGCGCCAAAATAACTTCTGACTTCTGAGAAACCCCCTTACAGGAAAAAAACCCATGATGATTTCCCATCTCACTGCAAATATTCAAGTATTCCAAGCCATTACAAATTTCAAAAGAACTGAAGAGATTATAGAGATAGATACACCAAGTTTAGGAATGAACCCATGCACCCCATTCAACATTACTGAAAGTGCAATTATTTTTTTCCAAAGAACAGCACAGGCAGCCCGGGTCACAATCTGTTCACTTATGCAAAGTGGGTTGTATAAAGTCCTGCACATTCTAACTAAAATGACCCCTCAGGGCCAGGCCAAAGGAGACCATTATAAGACTCCAGTGACCCACAAGTTTCACTCCACCTTTTAGGGAGTGACACACGAGGGTATATGATAAAGGCAGTGAATTATAAGTTATTTGTCAAATACATTTCATGCAACAACAAAAAATGGCAATGGACTAAACAACCTCATAACAAAATCTGAACAATTCAATAAAGGCAGGTTGCTGGGCTCCAGCAATGCTGGGCACAAGTCACGTTCCTAAACCTACTCATCTTGCAAAAATATGCCAAGGTAGGTATCTTTTTATTAATATAACAGAGTTAATAAAGCAATTCTGAAGGGAAAATAAGAAACCCCCTGTCTATAGATACCAGACAGACACCTTCACTTTACTCTTTTTCAGTGCTTGCTTAATACATTTTTGTTTAGATAAGCTTATCCAGATACGTAGATGGTGTATTTCACTTTCTTTCACTGTTAATTTTGATTACGGTACTTCTAAATGTTTTCAGAGATTTTTATTGATAATTTTAGTATTTCCTGCAAATTCCTCAGAGGTATTTCTACCATCAAGTGGTGTATACATTTTGTTAATCAATTAATAAAGTAATACTCTGATCTGAATACAAGTTCTACATTCAGAATTCATTTTAGAGTAATACTTCTCCCTATCCAGAAAAATCTTTAACGGTACAGGATGAACAGAGTGATTTGGCAAAAAAAAAAAAACACCACCATTTCAGTAAGACCAGGATTTTCAGGGAATCACAGAGTATGTAGTACCCATTAAACAAACACAGGATATCCTATACTTAAAGCACCTCAAACATCTGCCCAGTGCCCCCTTTGCTCCCACATAGTTTTTGTAAATCTGCAAGGAAGGGAAATCTACACTTTCTCTGGACAGCTTATACCACCCCTAAACTGCTTTTCTAGGTTTAAAAAAATCCTAACATAAAATCCTGGGCCTACCACCTTATAGCTCAAAACTCTTTCTTTCTTTCCTATACAGTTGTACCTCGGGTTACATACGCTTCAGGTTACATATACTTCAGGTTACAGACTCCGCTAACCCAGAAATAGTACCTCGGGTTTAAAACTTTGCTTCAGGATGAGAACAGAAATTGTCTTCCGGCGGCACGGCAGCAGCGGGAGACCCCATTAGCTAAAGTGGTGCTTCAGGTTAAGAGAAGTTTCAGGTTAAGAATGGACCTCTGGAACGAATTAAGTACTTAACCCGAGGTACCACTGTACTGAGCAGGCAGAGTATTCACCACTGTCTATTTTCTAACAGACATCTTTTTAGAAGACAGCATTAAGCATATCCCTTCTTAATTGGCTGAACTCTATAGACCAAACATTACCTGTTGCTCATATTTAAAACTTTCTTAACGATTTCTGATTTGTTGGCAGAACCCAAATGCCCTGAGCTGGGCCCAGTTGGATTTATTGCCCCGCCCCCCATATTGCTTTAAAATATTACTGTTCTCTGTGGCATGCAGGTGATTTCCTCCTTCAACCCCCAGTTCTGTTCTCATTTTACTCCTCCTCCCTTTAATCCTAACAGCCAGGGTCTTCTAGCATGTCTGACTGTACAGCAATATAGACGGAATAGTATTTATTTATTTATTTATTTATTTATTTATTTATTTATTTATTTCATCAATATCCTCCAAGGAGATCAACACTGTATACATGGTTCTCCCACTTCTCATTTTACCTTCACAGCAGCCTTGTGGGATAGGTTAGACTGAGAGACAGTGACTGGCCCAAGGACAACCAGTGACCTTCATGGCTAAGTGGAAATTTGAATCCTGGTCTCCTGGCTCAGTTGTTCCCTTATTGAGCATAGATCCTCCCCCCGCCTTCCATAGTTTCCATAACCCCATAGTTGCTATGGTAATTCAGGGAGATGCAAACATGAGTAGCAGGAGGGGGAAAGGAAATGTACCCTATTGACATATTACGCTACATTCTGTAAAGAATGCATAGGTTTATAGTTCATTGCCCTTTGTAATTGAAATTCATATGCTATATATTTTCATTTGAAGATGCATTGTGAAATAACTTCCTTCAGAAGACTTACTTCTGTGTTTAGCATAAAGACAATACAGAACTGCTGGACCACACAGTCTTGGATATTGTTTTAGGGTTGCCATACGTTGCAAAAACTGTTTGGTTTTGCAATTTTGCCTAAAAAGCTCCCTAACTTTTTTGTACCAACAAAAATTAGCATAAGGCTACCTAATTGCAGTTATTTCAGGTTTGGCCTCCTTCATCTCACTGCTATAATGATTGATAACCCACTGAGAACATACGGTAATAGGCAACTTGAGGCTTCCCCTCCCACTTAACACTACAGCAATACAAACTACACTAAATGATGGTCCTTCTACATGGTGGTCCTTCACTAAGGAACTCAAAAGGTGTGGTGGGACAAGACCAAATAGTCCCTTCAGAAGTAACCTTTTTAGTAAATACCGGTAATTATCTACACAATATACTTTTTATTTGGAAATAGTTTTTTGCAAACTTTAATTCCAAAGTAAATTCTCAACCCAGTATTAAAATTTCCCCGAAGAGCACTTTCAAAAAAGAACTTTTTGAAAATTAACTGTACCCAAACCAACTCAGCTGTTCATCAGCTGAGTTGTTCTTCCAGATCATGTTCTTCCAGATCATGACAATCAATTTTGGAACAATATGTAACAAAAACACTTTCTAATGAGTCAGATTCATGTTGTTTCTGATCAAAAACTGATTTGCAAGAGAATCCTAAAGCCGGGGTCTATCAAGCAAAGCAATTTCTCAGCACTGGTAATTAGTATTTTGAGAAGAAAACAGAGGCACTACTGCTAAGCTACTACCTCTTCCTAAAACGCACAGCTATTCCCTGTGTTTATACTAAAAACTATGTATAAATATACAGATTGAGTATCTGTGGACAAGCAAACACCCAGCCAGTGTGAGCTGGCATCATTTTCCAAAAGCAAGTGTATAACACACCCACAGCTGCATCTTGCCAGCTAGATGCAAAAACCTCACTTCTTTCACTCTCATTGGCATCACAAGCCTCCCACAAGCAGGTGGGGTGTCCAGTAGCTAGTAGTCACCAACTAGTAGCCACCAGCCATCAAAAGCAGTCAAGCTGAATGGAAATCTAGAGCAATAGTCACCTCCTGACTTTGCTTGGCCATAATGTTACTTATGGGTTGAATAAGATCCAGCTGCTCAGCTCTACCCCAGAGGACCTGCTGCCTAGCTGCTGCATGCAAGGGAAGATCTCTTCCACCATCAGCTGAGCAAGTTCCAGCTGTTCAGCCCTACTCCCATGGATTTGGTGGGAGCTGCTGCTTTGTATGGTACCAGGAAAGGACAAGAATAATCCTGGTTCCATAGGGACACCATGCAATTTATCTTCCTCTACTAGATTAGGAAGTGATTTTATTTTAAGAATCTTTCATAAGCTGCTTTAACAGCCTCACAAAATTATAAAGTGGGATGTAAGTATTTGAAATGCATACATACATATAAGATACTTGTCATATATAATTTAAAATCAAAATGAATTAGCAAATGCAGACAGTTAAAGATCTCAACTACAAGCTAGAAAAAGGAAATGAAAGGAGGACACCAACCTCCATATTGAGATATCCTATTGTGGTTCCATACATAGTATACTGAGAAATTCTTCCAACTTTGTTTTGGGGCACTCATTTTCATTGTGGATCAATAGATTTCCAAAAGGTTTTTTTTTATTATTATTGCCAAAATTGACCCTGTTAGCATAAAGCCCAGGTTAACATGTCATTCGAAACCTTGGCTTAGGGCCCTTACTGGGAAACCCAGCCAGATGGGGGAAGGTATAAATAAATTATTATTATTATTATTATTATTATTATTATTATTATTATTATTAACTGAGGGTGCATTTTGCAACAAGTTATTGACACAGTAATAGTGAATTAGTGGTGGATTTATTCTGCTTTACTTTGTTCTGTGACCCCATAATATTCTGCTGAAATCATTCCCCCAAGTCCACAGAACCCTGAATACAACAGCAGGTTGCACTCCATCTCCTGCCCCAACTGATCAAAGCACAAGGCACTGAAATAACAAACTGTAATTGCAATAGACTATCACAATGCATATTTTGTTCTGGAAAGTGATTACAATAGGAACCAAGTGGCATACATTATGAAAATATACTGCTGTTTAATTGTGTAGGTGCTATGGACCTCATGGTATCTGAATCTGCAAATCATTCATCTGTTTTTCTGATGGTACTGAAACAAAGAATACATGTAATTCATGTACCTAATGGTGAATCACATTTACATACCTAATGGCTCGAGATTTAGCTATGTTTAATAATCTGCAAATTTTGTCAGGAAGATTGGAAATAGTTGTTTCTATAAAGCGTGGTCTACACAGTAAAATTACCATGCTCAAATTAGGAGCCAGATTCCCATGCCAACTCTAAGGGTCCCTCTAGAAAGCCGACTACAGCTGCCCAACGGCCTATGCTGTAAAAAGAGCCATGGGATTGATCTTTTACTACATCTTTTCCCCTCCTCTCTGATGGCATGGTTGGCACCCCAGATGAGGTAGGCTCCAGGACAAGTAGAGCAATAAGTCTTTCCTTCAGAACTCAAGCAAGAGCCAATCAGGAAGAACTTCATGCACAGAGGAATTGCCCTTAGAGGTAGGACAGCTGGTCCATCATGGTGCCTTGAGGCAGAAGGGTCTGCTGTAGCTCTGGTGACGCACCTAGTAGGAGCCAATACAGCTGTCAGGTTGTCGGGTTACAAACACCTCGGGTTACAGACTCCACTAACCTGGAAGTAGTACCTCGGGTTAAGAACTTTACCTCAGGATGAGAACAGAAATTGTGAACCACTGTGTGGTAGCGGCAGGAGGCCCCATTAGCTAAAGTGGTACCTCAGGTTAAGAATGGTTTCAGGTTAAGAACGGACCTCCGAAATGAATTAAGTTCGTAACCAGAGGTACCACTGTACTTACCTTGTGGATATAACAGGAACTATTTGTCTGTAATCTGGCAGCTTTAATTCACTCTGGAGAGGCAGATTTAATCTGCCTCTGTCAAAGGGTGGAGGGGGAAATCTCTAGTTTACGCCTAAGAATAAATGGGGAACACAGAGCTTCATTTTATTCAGAACAGAATGGAATCTGAATTACAAATTGAAGCAGACAGAAAAGAGTGACTTTGAAACTATCAGAATTTTAAAAACACACACACACAGAGATACAGATACAAATAAATAAATAAATATATGATGCATGACGTTTATGACTATTGCATTTTATTCCATTCCTCCAGGTTCAACAGATCATCCAATTCATCTTGCATAACTTCTTGGGTCTCTTCTTTATCAATATTGCCTCTTAACTTGATGTTATCTATATTCCCCACACCCTGCCAATACTCTTCTACTCCACACTATTTTAAGAGCAATTTCTGAAAAGCTCCACTGGTTACCTCTCTCCAGAGTAGCCTTCGTTGTAGTTTACCCTCTTACTCTTATTTTCAGTCATTACAAAATGGGAACAAACAGCTAATCTGTCACAACTTTTTACTAAAAGGAATGGAAATTTTTCTAATAAAAGCAGATGGAGAGTGCCCTATTTCAAAAGTACTGCCTGAAGCAAGATCAAGTCCAGTCTGCTATGCAGTGAAAGGGAAAGCCCCTTTTCAAAAACATCCAAGGAAAGAGAAGTTCAAAAGGAGCAGAAAGAATTTTAAAAGCATGTTTCCTTGTTTAGAAATTCATTTCTAAATAGTAGAAGCTAGGTACCCCCATCTCACTGGTGCTCACACTTTCTATATTCTATATATAAAACCAGGTGCTAACAACAGAAGTCACAGTAAAGAGGTGGTAGGAACTTATTTGCTGGCTACTTTATGGCAATTACTCATCTCTTCCTTTTGTTTTCCTCTTCCTCTTCCTAGCCAAAGGAAGCATCAATCCCCTGCATCATGTTTTAATTACATTAAACTTCATTACCTCATTCCACTACGTAACTGGTAAGAATGTAAGAATAGCCCTGCAGGATCAAGCCAATGGCCCATCCAGTTCAACATCCTGTTCTTACAGTAACCAACCAGATGCCATACAATCATTTTGGTTCTTCCTTTCCAAACCTTTTCTAACTCTACAGTAGCATTTCTGAGATTCAGCAACCAAATCTGAATGCAGTATTCAAACTACAGCTTCAATAAAAGATTTGTATAATGGCATGATGATACTTGGCAGTTCTATTTTCAATCCCTTTCCCTTTTTCACAGCTTCTGCACATTCCACACTTTATTATTTATTTCTAACATTCATATTGGTTTTCTGTCCATATTTGAAAGTTCAAAGCAGAAAGTTATTGCATGCATAAATTAAGAGGGGGATGCAGCATGTGACCATCTAGACATGTAATGCTACTTGCATCAGGGGAGGAGCAAGCAAGAGTAACTAGGCTACATGCATTAGCACATTGTTTGTGTACCCTATGACTTTTAACAATAATTTTATAGTTGGTTGATTTTTTTATTTGTTTTGCTTTTAGAGCTTGTGGGCTGGATTTAACTACCCCATTCCATTAGCTGAAGCTGGCATGAGGACTCCTGTCAGTGCAATGGGCTCCCCCCCCTTCTCCCTATGTACCTCCTCCAGATATACTCTGGAGGGTCAGGAGAACCACCAGAACACTGCCGGGGGTGGGGGTGGAGAGGCGGGAGACAGACAATGGTGTCTTATTCTGTTTTTATCTTCTACCTCATTTCAATGGCTTTATGCTGTGAAGCAGTCTATAAATATGTTAAATAAAAATAATATTGTGATTTTTGCGTTCTCATCTTCCTTCCCAAGTTGTTTTCTCCTCATTTATTCTTTTATTGTATCCTTAGTTTTAACCCTTATTCCTCTCTCTCCTATGTTCCTCAAGTATGGTCCACACTCATTCCATACCACTTGTCCCTTTACAACACTGTACAAAATTTGGCCCTCCCTTGCTCTCCCTTTGGCCAAAAATCCAGTTTGTTCCCTGATAAACTCTTGCCTTGACTACTGCACCCTTCTCTCACACACATATTATCCATCATTTTGCTACCAAGGTCATATACCTCTCTCTTTGCTCCGAGCATGTAAAAGCCCTCCTTAATTCCTCACACCAAGTCCTTGTCAGCTCCTAGATACAAGTCCATTTCCTTGTCCTTCCATTTAGAGCTTTCCAAGCACTTCAGTTCCCTTTCCTCTCTTTTACATTTAAGTTTATTATATCCAAATACAATGCTGCCCATGACTTTTATGCCACCAAGTTCATCTATCCAAAGAGCTGTTCCCTGAAATGATGCCCATCTAAGAATTAGAGGCACTGAAGCCCTACCTAGGAAAGGTGGCAGTGCTATCCACAATCTCCACTTTCTATTCTGTGGTTGGTTTCTGAAAAAAGCTTCTGTTCTTTGGGCTGAATAAATGGATCTTGGAAAGGGATTCTTGCTGCAACTACAGTACTAACTAAATTAACATTAATTTTTTTTTTGTCATATCAGCAAAACCATGCTAAAAAAGAAAAGACAGTACTACATGTTAAATCACAGATACGCCCTGACAATTATGTCAATTTTAGTTCAGTTCTCTGATGACAGTAGAGTTTGGCAGAAGAAAGCAAATGCAAAACTGCATCAATAAAGCTTTCCCTCCTTGATAAATATGCAAGAATTATTGTTGGTTTTGTCCAGTAGTTAACATACAATGGGGAGAAATAAAGAGGACTTTGTATAGCCTTGATCTCTTTTCATATTTTCATGTGGATAATATGGTTCATGTTAAGTACTGAATTATCTGGCAGGCCTGACTTTGAAAAAGGAGAAACAAAAGAAAATAAATAAATAAATAAATAAATAAATAAATAAATAAAATTCCTTCCAGTAGCACCTTAGAGACCAACTAAGTTAGTTATTGGTATGAGCTTTCATGTGCATGCACCCTTCTTTTATTTTGCTTTGACTACGGCAGACCAACATGGCTACCTACCTGTAACTTTGAAGAAGGAGGTTATGTATTGAATGTCAACCCTGAGGTTATATACAAAATTGATTAAAGCACTCTGTTTTTCCATATAAAAATATATTCCCTGCTTTTTAAATATACTAGATATTAGCTTCATCGAATGTTTACAAATGTCACATGCTTACATCGTATCTCTAACCTTGCTGTTCCTTGAGTCAAACATTCCGCTCCTTAAAAGGCCAGGGATACATCTTTGTGCTCTTGTTTTTTAAAAACAAACCTCTCAGGAAGAATACATTGGTTTAACACAGACACAAGCAAAACAGTTCCTTCCTCCTCAAGCAGTTAAAACTGGCCTCAATTACAAAGTAGGAAATAATGAGAAGTTCCTGAAGGATAAGGAAAATGTGGCCTTTAGATTTAATTCAAAGGTGTTGCTTCTTCCTTTTGAATATAATCGTGTATATTTTATCTCCCCAAACTGGAAATTTAGGAATAGAAGAACTAATATCAGCATACACTATTCTTTCATTTCTTTTCATATTTATTTAAATTGAAAATATCTACAGTCAATAAAGCCTTATCATAAATACAATAAAGCCTTACACAGTTTTTTCAGGCAAGATCCATTGGCTGAAAAATACACAATTTTATTTAGCCCAGCATTGTTGAGTATAGTAAAGTAATCAGTTGAAATGAGATGCAGTGGTAGAGGCTAAGCTGCTGTGCCATCACAATCATGAAGGAATCTAAAATTGTTCCTCCTGACCATTTGCAATCCCCATGTCTCCCTAAGGATACCAAGACACCATGATAACAGACACTCAAGTATCTGCTATCTGCAGCTTTGCTATCTGTACCTGATACATAGCCAGGATTCCTGTCTGTGCATTCTGTCCCAACACCTTGTGCAATAGTTGCTTGGAAAGATAGGAAATTTGGGGAGAAAATGAGTGACATAGAAAGGAAAAGGATAAAGCACTCCTATCCCTGTGACACACACACTTGTCTGTCCACTATCTGTTTCAGTCCAAGCAACTGATTTAAAACAACACAATGGAAATTTATGCATAACTCTGTAAAAGACGTGGCTTGGCTTTAAGTCTCCACTTGACACAAAGGGTTGCAATACCCCACCGCCGGCGCCATGAAGCTGGTGAATAACCCACTGGGCTACTGCCACCTGGAATTTTGGGCTCATGGGGGATGTGGGCCTGAATGATCAAGGAAACCAAATAGTATTGCTAACAGCCATCACAATCTCAACCCCAGCCCTCCACACCCACAGGACATGGGGCCTGGTAATCATTACATCAGACTTGTCTGGATCAGATTCAATCAGTTTGCCTGTGTCCATGGCTGTAGCATCAGTCATCCGGGCCGATAAGGTCTTGCCCTTCAGGCAGGTCTAGGCTCTTTTAGTCTCATATTTATTTTCAATAGCTTGCCTAAAGCCATCTGATTCATGTGTCCATTCCAAGCAGCCTCAGCTGGGATCACTCGCTCTACAGAGTCAACATTTCAGCTAGTAATTCAACTGGAATGTCAGGGTCATGAATCCAGTCAGACCTACGTACCCAGTGACTCATCGGAGAAGCCTCAACCTCTGCTGCTTTCCCCCTTGATCTGCTTTAAACAGTCTGCACAAGTTGCCTTCTGTTATAAAGTACTTGGCATGTACCTGCCATATTTTAAAGAGTTATTACCTCCCTCATGCCAGACATCTCTGCCTTGTGCACCACATCATAGCTCTGTCAGCTCAGCAAATGTTTTGTTGAAAAAGACCATATTAGAATATCTTTGGGAAGGCAAGCCAGAAATGAAGCCACTTGTGTTCAGGATGCTGGTTTGATTTAATAACATTCTTCCATGCAAAGGTCTGTACAGAAATGTCTTGTTTCTTAATTATGCACTAACAGTCAAACACAGTCACACACACTGTGTGGATGGAGACTGAAAATGGAGAATGTGCACATCCCTAAAATGAGGGAGGCAAGAAAGCAGCCAGCAATGTCAATATCCACTGATCTAAGCAAAATAGGCCTCTTAAAGTAGAACACAGACCCAACAGCAGCTTGGGAGCTGGACCCCAAAACTATGGAAGAAATCTGCATGGCACCAAAGTTGCACACTGGTGCCAAGTTAGTGCTAACTACCTTCCTCCCAAAAGAGCCAACCTTTATTAGGGAATGCAATATAAATTTAATATAAATGAAACAATAAATATTTCAATGACAGACTGCTACCAGGCAGTCCCCCCTCTTCAATCCTAGCCTGGGGCATGTAACTGCTCAGCAAGGCTCCCCAGTTGACTCCAAAATAGGGGAAGTGGTTGAACTGCCAGCATTTGGACCACACAAGGTCAACCAAGTGCCAGCCAAAGCAATACAGTCAGAGAACCCACTTTAGACTAAGGAGCCATTCTTCCAAGTTCTCCACTGTGGGGCAAACATCAGCACTACCAGTGATTCCTATACTCATCATTTTAACCACATTCAGTAGCTGAATCCATCCAGGTCACTTGTGTCAGGCAAGCATGGCAATGACTCCATATTGTGCTAGTTTGGACACTGACCTTTCACAGAGGTCCCCCACCTCAGGACAAGTATAGCTAACAGGATGACCTCCAGATGTTGCTGAATTCCAACTCTGCCAAGCACAGAGGCAATTGGAGATGCAATCTGGAGGCACCACATTGGCTACCCCTGCCCAAGAGTTTCTACAGTGGGCTAACACCCAGTCCATAACTAGCTCAGCTCCCCCCACCCAATGCCTCACTGGGCATGCAGGCACATATCTAGGGGTTGGCTAGGTTGGTCCCTGCCATGGAGGGGGCTCAAAAATCATGCCTCTCTCCACTCTAGCTTGGAGTGGCTAGGAGACTGCCTGCTGGGGATACAGCTCCTTGCTAAGGGTGCAAGGGGTGGGGGTGGCACCAATACAACTTATTGCCTAGGGCACAAGGAAACCTAGGTACGCCTCTGTGGGCATGTGCCGTCTAAGGAAATGAACCAAAGAACTAGAGAGTAGAGGAGAAGCAAAAGGAAACTGCTGAGATGGAGCTACATTCCAGCCTAGCCAGCTCCATCAGATGCAGATGCCCCTGCTCTATGATGCAAAGGCAGGCATTGGTGCCCTGACAGAAAGGGGGCAGGAGTCTGCAAAGATGTGAACAGACGAGGTATATTGGGCTTCCATGAGAGTATAGGCCCATTATTTTTGAAGTGGACTCCTAAAAGGTTAAATGTACCATGCAATCAAAAAGGCATGTATTTGTTACATAAATAGATCAATGCAGTCTGACTACTAGAATCCTTAAATGAACGATTGATTCACAGAGCATGAGAGTAGGAGGAGGAACAAACAACCATTTTTGTACAGGTTTTTGTAGAACCCGATAATTCCTTTCCCTTGAACTCTTGGCAGTATATTTATTATAGATGGGTATCAATGGCTCTGACATAGTAAAAGTTTATCTGTCATTTAAAGGGTTAAGTTAAACCACCACATGCTTGAGAGGTTTTGACTGAACTTGATGCTGGACCTTCACTAAATGCTAAGGTGTATCTGTTTCCCTTATTTTTACCAAGGATTTTGCTCCCAGTTGAGCTTTTCAAGAGTCGCTTTACAAATGGATTTTGTATGCATTAGGATACCAGAAATCACTACATTTAAAGATTAAGAAATCACTTTGGCACTGGAATCAATTAATACAGCACATTAATTCTCACTGATGAGTGATCTGGAGTGCTGATTGATGAAGCTATCTAGTTTTATTTACAAATTCCTGTGATAAAATAAAGTGAAGCATGTGTACACACAATATGTTTATATTAGATGCATATTTGATCAGTTCTACTTCTATACATGAGTAAATCATACTAGTTATATATTATTTAGGGTATACAAAAAACATATTCAATGCACATTGTCTCATGGGTATTAATAGAGTACAATATTATATGTATCAACCTATATAATTATGTTTCTATCATGCCGTAAAGTACAATGGAACCTCGGGTTGCAAACGTGATCCGTGTGGGAGGCATGTTCGCAACCCACAGCATTTGCAATCCGCAGTATGCGCACGCACGGGTCACAATTCAGCACTTTTGCACATGCGCAAAGCGCCGAAACCTGGAAGTAACACATTCCGGTACTTCAGGGTTCGGCACGGTGTGCAACCCAAAAACGCGTAACCTGAAGCGTCTGTAACCTGAGGTACACTGTATAAGAATAAACGTGCTGCATGTCAGAGAGAAGACTAATTCATACTTAAGACTGCAGGGCTAGAAAGAACCTAAGTGCAATTTTTTAAAACCTGGAATGGTTACCCTGCAATTGAATGTGTGGTCATTTGTTGCAGAATCTTTCTTTTGTTGTGTAAAGTGGCTCCTCCTTAGAATGGATGTTTCATGACGGGCAGGAAAGATGACAATCAAACTGCCTTTAATCCTACATATGCCAGTTTAAATACTGCACCTCTAATAAACCATCTTAAATAACCCACCTATCTACAGGCGAGGTGTGGTGAGTGGCAGCTGGAGAGGTTTTCAAATGGTGCTCCCTCGTCTCTGAAATGCCCCACCAAGAAGGGTTGTCTGGCATCTACATGCATGTTGTTATGTATTGAAGTTCTCACCCTGGCCACCAGGAGTATCGTGTATACAGTTTTCACTCAGGTCCACGTCAGTTACTTTAGGTGGGAAACCCTGGGTTGTTGTTGCTACAATGTTGACAGCCAGCTGCCTATAAAATCAGGCCAGCTGAGCTGTTTGCTGTTCAGTTCTGTTCCAGCTTACAAATAAAGAGCTGCTTTGGAGACGAGCTGCGTTGTCTACTATGTCTACCCACTGGCGATGAGGATGGGATCAATGGACATCAGAGCACAGCCATACGTGGCCACCCTCTGAACTGAGCTGAATCACGGAGCTGAAACACCGAGCAAAATCACAGAGCAGATCCAATTCAGAGCTGACTATTCTGGCTAGAGCACTGTGTTCCATCCATCGCCCTCCACATCAGCATCAGAACCATGGCTTCACTAGTGCCTCTACCACCGTTTGCCCCAGCCTCTGAATCATGGGACTCCTTCCTTGCTCAGTTTGACTGCTACCTCCAAGCAAATGAGCTGCGTCGTCTGCTATGTCTACCCACTATTTAACACATGTCATTAAGGAGCAAGGTCATGGCCAGCCCAGCCATAAGGAGCTGTGAGGAAGTTGCCTCAGGGCAGCAGGCTCCAAACAGCTGAGAGGGGCAGCAGATCCCCTGTGCTTGTCAGCCACCACCTCCTCCTCCACTGTGTGCCCACCTGCTGCTGCTTGCCATGCACCTGTCACTGCCAGGTAGGCAGCAGAGGAGGAGGAAGTGGCAGCAGGGGACACAGCATTTTTTGTTTTGCCTCTAGCGGCCAAATGTTCTGGGCCAGCCCCATGCAAGGTGAAGATGCTTTCATTTCTCTAGGCTTTTGAAGAATTTATAGAATTCTTAGTTTTCTTTTGTACTTTTAAAAGCAGCTGAGATAACAGTTGCTGTTTCATGTGATGGTGTCTGCCTCTTGTGGTTTAGTTTCAGTAGTTCTTATATTTTATTGATGTTGCGTTTCACACTGTTAGCTGCTCTAGCAAATTCTAGAGGCTGAATATGTGTGATCTATAAATATTGTATTTGTGTTTGTTACTTAAATTTGGAGAGGGAACCTAATACAGAGATGAAGACTGGAAGATCTTGGCATCGAACCACAAATCTGTCTAGGAGACACCTTCTAAGACTGGTATGAAAAATCTGCTCAGAAATAAACACACTGCATTAATACATTGCCAAGCAGGCGGCAGATCATACAAACTAAAATAGCAACACAGTTCAGCACACAGCTGGAGAAGAGATGTGCAGGAGGGAAATACACTGCTCCGTGGTCATACAAAGGTAACAAATGAGACCCATTTACAGGAAAAGGAAGTTGCCTCTATTATAACCACTTGTTTTTTAAAGGAATTGTTGTTTTTAATTCAACCTGCTTCACACTCAGGATAAACCCTGCAAAGTATATTTAATAAGCAGTAACCATAACAGTCTTCCCTAATCTGATTCCTTCCAGATTGAACTACAATTCCCAGTAGCCATCGGCTGCAAGAACATATTGATTTAGACTATATAAATTACTGGATTCTGTCAGAGAAATCTTAGTCCTCAAAGTAGTCAGGAAGCATGCATAAATTAGGATACATCTTGTCAGGAGCTGCTGGGGTTCATTTGATGCTGCCTCCTGGTTGGTCCTTCAGATTGGACTACTGGTGTTGGCCCACAGCTCCTGGCTTACCTGAGAATACTGTCTCTGGCCCAGTGCAGCATAAACTTCTGCATGAGTGCTAAGAAACCTCATTCTGTGAGTTGTATCCAACTAAGTTATGTACAGAATGGACCCATTGAAATAAATGGATTTATGTAATCCATTCATTGATTTCAATGGATCTACTTTGCAAACGATTTACTTGGATAAAATAATATAGTTTTAAAAACACTTTGGGTAGTGGGTAAGGACTGGGATGGCAACATGCACCACAGCAACCTTTGAAAAAGTTCTTTAAAATGTACATATCTAAGGGCAACATCTTATAGTATGCTTTGCATTCCAGTACAAAAACACAAACACAAAATGCATATTTTAAAATAATAAGATTAACAACCCCAAAATAATTAATTTAAAGTTAAAATGGAAGAGAATATTTAAGGAAGGGAATTATAAACCTAATAAGCAAGCAAATTACAGCTTGCATATTACTGACTTCTTTCTATATACTCTTCTCTCATCACTTGCAACAATTTTATAAAAGCAAATCACCAAATGTGATGATGCACATGCTCTGTCCTACGTTATTGTCTATAGCATTATCATGCAGGAAGCGGCTCTAATTTCTTAGCATTCAACTCTAAAATAAGCCACATATCGTATTTTCTTCAAACAAAAGCAGAAAAGTAGCAAAAAAAGGGAAGACCAGTCATCTTAAATTTCTGACTTAACCCTTAAATAGCAAGTAGGGCAGAAGAAAAGTTATATCTGGTACAATTGTTTCATGGCAGTAAACAATAAAAGGAAAATCAGATCTTTCATTACCAGTTAATCAGGGTGTTACATAATGCCCCTGCAGCCACATGTGTAATCAACAAGGTTAAAAAGCTGAGATCCTGTTACATAGGGCCATCTGAAGAAGGAATTAAACTTTTTACAAAGTCAGTCATCTTTATTATGGTGCATATGTCCGTGCTCACTTTCTTAAAACCTGCCGTGAACATTGCTTCCTTAATGTAAATGTATGGTCCACGTTAAAACATACACAAAAGGAACACATGCTTAACTCTGAACTACTCCTTACCAGCATTTAAGCATATATTGGTGAAAGGAGAAGATAAGAATGTAAGGTAAGGTAATTAATCAAGTTCATGGAAAGACTGAAGGTTGGATCCAGACTTCCCTTGAGAGGAGTTCCACTCACAGGAGGTTTTTTTTTTTGCTTTTATTTTAAAATACCAATTCCTCCTCCTCTTGCAGTCCTCTGAAAAACTGTTCTAGAAAGATAGGTAGACTCTTTGGAACAGTGTGGGAAGTGACACCGTGCAAAGGAGAAACTGGCAAAAATCACTTTCTCACACTCTTTCCTCCAGTGGAAGCCTCTGAATCTAACCCACAGAGTAGCATATTCGTAACTCAAACAGGCTGGTAAGGTCTGCCAAATTTTCATTCTCTCCCACATAAGATGCCAGCTTTTAAAAATCAACATAATCTTCTAAATCAGGTAGTCAATAATTTAGTAACTTCTTTTTGATGTCATGTTGGAAGCATGTTCATTTCTTAATCATCAGATAATTTAACACTGCAACTTTCATTTTCTGCACAGATTCAAGAAAGCACATTAATAAAATGAACTGTGTGCCCAAGAAGTGCAAAACAGTCAGTTTAATTTAGTGAAGGTTCCTGATAACCAATGTTTGTCTAGCAAGACCATTAAAAATAAGGGGGGGGGGGGGACAAGGATGTTAATCGGTGGGAGTTTGACTAGGGAACTGGAAAATCATCCTGTTTCAATTACCCTTACAACTATAGAACTAATACATCAAATTATAGCAGCGTTTACAAATACTGGTTTGATAATTAGTTGTTACTAGTTGTTCTGTAGTGTTCATATTGTTGTGCACACCCAAATTTCCAAGCAGTGAGAGGTTTTGGGGTGCCAAAGCATACATTTGGTTTCCCTAGAATAATGGCAGAATGGAGACTGTGATGTCTTTAACAGCCTAAGAAGAGCCGGCTGGATTAGGCCAATGGCCAATCTAGTCCAACATCTTTTTCTCACAGTGGCTGAACAGTTGCCTGAGGAAAACCCACAAGAAGATTGCCAGAAACTGGTACAGTGCTACCTTGGGTTAGACGCTTCAGGTTACAGACTTCACTAACCCAGAAATAGTACCTTGAGTTAAGAACTTTGCTTCAGGATGAGAACAGAAATCACATGGCGGTGGCGCAGCAGCAGTGGGAGGCCCCATTAGCTAAAGTGGTACCTCAGGTTAAGAACAATTTCAGGTTAAAAACGGACCCCCAGAACGAATTAAGTTCTTAACCCGAGGTACCACTGTATTCTGAAGCATTGCTGCCCCCAACTGTGGAGGCAGAGCATATAGTCATTGATAGCCCTCTCAGTCATGAATTTGTCTAATATTCTTTTAAAGCCATCTAATAATAATAATAATAATTTATTATTTATACCCTGCCCATCTGGCTGGGTTTCCCCAGCCACTCTGGGCGGCTTCCAACAAAACACTAAAATGCAATAACCTATTAAACATTAAAAGCTTCCTTAAACAGGGCTGCCTTCAGATGTCTTCTAAAAGTTTGGTAGTTATTTTTCTCTTTGACATCAGGTGGGAGGGCATTCCACAAGGCAGGCGCCACTACCAAGAAGGCCCTCTGCCTGGTTCCCTGTAACTTGGCTTCTCGCAGCGAGGGAACCGCCAGAAGGCCCTCGGTGCTGGACCTCAGTGTCCAGGCAGAACGATGGAGGTGGAGACACTCCTTCAGGTATACTGGACCGAGGCCATTTAGGGCTTTCAGTTGGTGGCCATCACTGTCTCCTGTGGGAGCGAGTTCCATAGTTTAACTAGTGTTGTGTGAAGTAAACATGTTTGGGACTGAGCTACCAGCCTTACAGTAGGTACAGCCTACAGACCAAATGTTCTGTATAAAATAATTTGTGGTGCTATATCTGGTCATGAATAACCAGTGGCGTAGCGTGGGTTGTCAGCACCCGGGGCAAGGCAAGTAATTTGTGCCCCCTAACCGGTGGATTTGCGCCCCCTAACCCGTGGATTTGCGCCCCCTAACCCTAACCCCCAGATGTTGCGCCCGGTGCGGCCGGCCCCCCCTGCACCCCCCACGCTACGCCACTGTGAATAACACACTATTGTACAACAAATTCAGTAAGCTAAGCACCTATGAGGCACGTAGGCAAGAAAAATAACAGGAAGTATTAAAACAGAAGCCCATCAAAGCAGATCTAATAGAATAAATTCTGCTATGTCTATTGCCACAGGTAATACTGTTTACAGAGCTCAGTTCTGATGACTAAGGATTAACAGATCTAATTTAGACAATGGGAAGCTACACAGCTAAGCAGAGGTTATAGGCTGGGAGAAGAAAAACAGGCAGAAGGGGAGAATAGCTGTTGAATTATTTACTGGTATTCTTGCTCTTTGGTTGAAAGATTATTTTCTGCTTGTTTTGTGACAAGCAATCACTTGCAGCATTAACTGGATATTAGAAACTGATGCCTGCCAACCTGAGCTTCCTTTCCAGGCACAAAATGATTCCTTTAGTTGTTCATGCTTTGCGTTTGTTTAACACATTTTCTGCACATAACATACTGGTATTTATCTATCTGGAGGAGCATCTCCACCACCCATTACTCTGCCTGGACACTGAGGTCCAGTGCCAAGGGCCTTCTGGTCGTTCCCTCACTGCAAGGTTACAGGGAACCAGGCAGAGGGCCTTCTCAGTAGTGGTGCCTGCCCTGTGGAATGCCCTCCCATCAGATGTCAAACAGATAAACAACTATTTGACTTTTAGAAGACATCTGAAGACAGCCTTGTTCAGGGAAGTTTTTAATGTTTGATGTTTTATTGTGTTTTTAATATTCTGTTGGAAGCCCCCAAAGTGGCTGGGGAGGCCTGGCTAGATGACCGGGGTATAAGTAAGAAATTTATTATTGTTATTGTTATTATCTACTTCTAAAGCACTTTCAGACCCAAGTCCGGTCCACTGGCTTACAGCTCAAACAGGCAAAGACTGACAGGGACAGGACACAACAGAAAGGGAAATAAACAGGAAAGCAAAAATAATTATCAGGTAAAAGCTAGGGCAAGAAAGTATATCTCAATTTGTTGAGTTGATAGAAATCATAATTCTACTATCCATAGATGAAGCCTGTGATAGCTATATGGCAGTGCAGAAGAGTGTTTCCAGGGGTGGCACCCCAGCTTTTGAACTCTCTCCTCTCTGAGATGTGGCAGGAGCTCATTCTTTTAATGAGTTGAAGACCTGGTTATTCATCAGGTCTTTGGTGGACTTTAGGATCTACTGGATTATCTTCCGCAGCCTTCATCATGCTCCCAACTGGTGGAATGTCCTCTTTCTCCCCTTTTCCATTCCTCCAAAGCATCACAGAGGAAGGAATCAATAGTACATTTTCTATCCACAATGAACAGACCAGCAATGCAATAGCTGTCCTGAACACTTTCTGGAAAGACAGGGTACAGATGAGCAGAATATTCTTTTTCTTTTCTTTTTTAACAAAACTGTTCATAGAAGGGCTACAACCCAATTAAGACATTGCAATAGATCACATAAACTTTAAGTGATCCATTGATTAAATCTGCATATGGGTGAAAACAATACTTTGGAAACAAAAAGTGCACTTCCTTTGTTTTTAATGATGTACACGTCATAGCAGATATCGCTTAAGAAGAGGCACTCCTGTGTCAGAGAAAAGGGGGAATAAATATGGCATTTAGTTTTTATCAGCCACTTTTGCAGGCACTTGCATGTTAATAATGTGCTGCCCAATTAATCATGAACACTTAAAGTTTAAAAAATTGATTCATCTAACTGAACAACCAAACATTAAAGCCTTCGTTTCTAGTCAAAAGGCTACTGGGGGGAAAGACTGGAGAACAACTAAGACTTGTTTCTGAGTAACTATGCATAGGATCAGACCCTTGAACTGGGTTCCCTGCTTTGATCCTGCTTACAGCTGATGGCAGAACAGCAACTTCTCAGCAGTGTTAAAAGATCCTATTCTGCAAGTCACTATTTCCTCTCTAAAATCATTCCTTGCTCAAGCTTAAAGTGACAGAGCTACATACTTACATGTGATCCTGATACAGCAGGCAAACTAGATAAGTGATGAACACTATTGTCACATACATGTTCTGCGTAGAAAGGGCTTACCAACTTTCATGGTGGTTGTAGATTCAGATCCTCCATACTTCAACGGGGCCAGCTGCTATTATTCTAAGCAGGTTTATGTATCTTATTGATCTAATCCTCCACATTCAATATTATAATTTATATGCCAAATGGGTACTATTGCTTATTGGTACCATTTCTTCTTTTCTGTCACCATTAAAATTTCTCAAAATTTCCTCTTCTGTAGTCAATTGTTTTGTTACAGAAAAATCTCTAAGTGATCATTCAAAGTAAAATGTGTAGCTAAACACCATTCAGTAACCCAAGAGGCAACATCCCTGCTATGAAACTAATGATACATTGGCCTTACCCTGACCCCTCTCCCTTGGACTAAGAACATTGGGAACTATCTTAATATTATTACTGTGCTACACTTCCTACCTACAAGTGAGAGCTGCAGTCCATTAACACACAGGACATCATCTGTAATAGTCTGTGTCAGCAGGAGTTCAATAGCATCTGGTGTATTAGTAAACTATAAAGACTGAGAAAACATGAAATAGCGTAGACCGCATCATGCGGACAGTGTGGTTTTTAGCTTTCATCCTTTCATCAGGGATAAAATCTATATAGTACATCATTTCCTAAACTATCCAGATCAGCTGAGGAAGTTCCTGGAAGGATGTCTTTAGACACGGCGCAGGCAATTACCAAGATGTTTTGATCAACTTAGTAGAAATGCTTTGCAGATTGTACCACTCAAAACACAGTGGCTTTGATCCAGGCCTGTTTGGGACATGTCAGTAGATGTGTCCATCAAATTCAGCAAGTACCAAAATGCAGATCTGCACCAGTTACATATACCTTCCTTACTGCATAAAGACAACTGAGCCTCAACACAATTATGATAGACCCTTAGTTGTACTCTTATAACAGAGCAAAAATACAGCCACTGCTCTGCAAATTAAGAGACTAAACAGACTGCCTGTGTGGAAGAGCTGCACTTCTGATTTGTTGAAATTTATTACCTGCCCTTTGCCATCAGGTCCTAGGGCAGGTTGCAGCAATTTGAAATTCAGAATTAAAAACAGTTAAAACTGTAATAACACTGGGGCCTAATCTGAACAGTAGAGTGCTTGGTATCTGGTGAGTGAGGCCTGTGTGTTCTGCTCCAGAATCAGCCCCTCCCTTCAGTGTATGCTCAGTTAAGAATGTCAGTTAAAAGGGACCAGCTGCTGCTTCTTGCCTCAGACTCCCTTCATGATGTTGCTGTATTGTATTTATCTTCTCTCAGACATTATGTTCTTTTCTTACAGTTTTCTCAGTTTATTATTAAAGCTTGTTTACATTTACGTGAGCCACTTATTTTTCTCAAAGAAAAAGAAACTCTGCTGAAGAACGGTGGAATATCCTAAACTTGGGTGAGTGAGGGGATATTCCCAGTTTGCCAGAAGGATAGATTTTGTTAATCACCTCCCACCTCCACAACAAAAACAGATTACAGCTACAAGACTATGGAGGGCCCTGAAAATATGAGGTGGGACTATCAAGAGGGCCCCCTCAGCCAATTTTAACACAGGTGAGGGTTTGGAGAGAAGGGGTTATCTGGAGCCAACATTATTTAGAGCTTGACAACTTTAAAATAAAATAACTGACAACTTTAAAATAATCCAAACCTCAACTCCAGCACATATCACATTTTAGCTTCTCCCTGTTTACTCTCTCAATGAAACAGTCACTCTACAATGATTTCCAGCAACATGACACCACTAGTTTGCATGAAATGGTAAGCCAAAATATGGCTTACTGGCAATATGCAACCTGTGGGGCCCCAGAAAGGAGTTTACAGCCATAGCACAGTGCGGGGAAGAGCAAAGCCAAAGTTTAGTTCATCAGGTTTTCTGAACCCAGAATCATGGTTAAGCTCTCTCTTTATTAATCTCAGCTTATGCACAAGCCTGGGTTCAGATGTCACACATGCATGGGGTACCTCTGCCTCACAAGCCTAATTATGCACATTGTGGGTCTCAATTTGGGCCATGGCTTTTGCCAAACCACAACCACCTGCCCCATGCAGGTGAAGATACAAGTGCCAATACATAGTTGGAAGCCTGAAAGTGTGCTCCTGGCTGTAGCAAGGAAGGGTTGCTGTACTGCCAGTCAGCTAACAGGTGATGGCTGCAAGGTTGCTGGAATCAGCTACTGAGTTCAACATGGAGTTTGAAATTTGTGCTGATCAGCTAAACTGGGCTTGGATTTTCCAAACAGTGGCCAGATCCAATTCCCCACTCCTATGCTAAACTGAAGCATGGCATAGCTTAACATGACAGCCAAAGAAGATACAAAAAAGCAGCTTCAGCTCCTCTCTGGGAGCCTGCACCTTCATATGGTCCTGGTTAAGTCATAGTTTGGGCTTACAATGTCATGTGAACCATATCTGAAGTAGACCACTGGATGAAGGATGTCACAAAATCACATACTATGAAAAATGGTTCAGAGATCAAACATCAGATTTTTAATCTCTTAACCTGCTTTTCTGTGCCATCATATATTAAAGAGTTAAATTTCTGTAAACTTTAGACAATATTATTTTTTGCAAAACTAGTTGCCATCAAAATAGCTTTTGAGATGTTTACCTTTCTCCCATTTTAGTCACCAAATCTGCCATTACAGTCCCAAAAGCTAACACACAATTACATTACTATCTCTCTGTATAATTTAAATTCAAAATTAAAAGCATATCAGTTGTCTTATAAAAGAAAAACTGCAGTTAATAACATTGAGGCAGATTGTCCATAGAATAATTACAAACAGATTAGATATGTTGACTTTATTATCAAATCTGATTCTACATACATATTGGCCTACTCTGACAAAAAACAGAGTGACACATGCATAATTCATGAATAGAATATATATATTAACCAAGGTTTAAGTACTCTCTACTACTAAGGTGTAACAGTATTAAATTTAAATCAAACTAAAAAAGGCTGCAACAATATTTTTAATTATTTCAAGTCCATAATTGGTGAAGAAGCTAATCCCTTCTGATCTTTCTAATATAAGATTGCCATAACTTGACACTCAAGTTTTTATTACGCTTAATTAGTTCAGAATTTTTAGCAATATTGACTTTCACACACACGTACCAAGTTCAAATTCAGTTGTTAAAGCTATCAAAATCCATGGAGAATACAAACTCTGACCCATACCATGTGTGAAATGCATGAGAACTAGAATGATTACATATTCAGAATTCATAATAAGAAAACTAATAAAACTTCTAATTAAACTAACATCACCTTACCAGATCATAATAAAACCTTAAAGGCATTGACGGCACAGAGTCTGCTACAACATAATAGTCATTTATGTTCCAATCCTAAATCTTGTGGCGCCATAAATATATGCGTAGTGTAGAGTTTGTCAGCAGACAAAGACATTACACAGTCACTGAAAACAGATACCATCTTGTAAATGTTAAGAGCCTGTGCATCAGAAAATCACTGGTCATCAGGACAGATCAAAACATCTGCCTGCCTAACCTGCCTAACAGAACAAGCGTTCCTGGACATATGCTGTATAATCACTGTGGATTTTACAATGCCTTTAAGTAATGTGTACAATAAATGCATCTAATACGGCTGAATGGTCCAATTTTCAGAAGAGAAGATACAACAGAAATGAATAGATTTTGTTTTAATTTTGAAAGCTAAACTGAGCAGTCACTTTTTGGAGGCTTCCTTTCATTTGCACAGCAAAAGGGTAGCATCACAAAGCAGAAGAATCAAAAATTAAGTAAGTGCAGAGGGAAAACACCAATAATATCGGCTACTGCAGAGAAACAAAGGGAGAGAGCTATATGGTTTTCATATCTGGCATCTGATGGGCCACTATGAAAATAAAGGGGACTAAATGGATAATTGTTCTGATGCTTCAGGTTTTTCTTATGTTGGTATAGGAGTGGTTATAATAGATGATGATGATAATGATAATAATAATAATAATAATAATAATAATCATCATCATCATCATCATCATTATTATTATTATTATTATTTTATTTATACTCTGCCCATCTGACTAGGTTTCCTCAGCCACCCTTGCAGTTACTTCCAGGTTAATGTCAGACAGATAGAATCTGATACTTTCATTGTGCTGTGATGTTGGACTCCCCAAAAGAGGGGATAGCACGTGTTTGTGTAACTGGTTGTAGAAAGGACAGTAGAAAAGAATTATTGGAGGCGAATTTTCCCTGGCGGCAGATGACAGAACCACGAGACTGATGTAAAATACTCAAACAAGTTTTATTACAACTATACAAACACAAAGCATGTGGGTGTTCTCTTTCTGCAGGCAGTTGCAAACTGGAACTTCTTCTCTTTATACACATAACCAGCTGTGCTTAATTAGCCTGGAAAACCACACCCAGAACTCATAGAAAATGTCCTTAAAGTTATCTGCACCCTTTTCCTGTTTCGTGATGAATGATACCTAACAAGAATATGTTCTACAGTGTCCACCACATTCAAAGAATATCTGCAGTGTCTATCATTTCTGGGGATGTTTAAATATCTGCCCTTGACAAAAGCTGAGAGGGAAATGTTCAAAAGGTCTTGTGTGCATACCTAGTTCTGCACACATTGTCTCATACTTGATTGAACTTGGGAGCCCCATGATACGTCTCAAGAAACCTGAGTGCATCTTATCTAAATCACTATTATATGCTAATATCCATATTGGGATCCCAAAAAGTAGCTGCGACGACACTTTAGCTTGAAAAATCTGAATAGCATCTGGTATAAAATGGTTACCTTTCTGAAAATAAAAGCAGGCTACTGCTGAGGAGGTACACTTTGCCTGTTTTATAGCACCTGAGTTTTATTCTTGTTTTATTCTGAGTTTTATACTTGTTTTAACGAGACAGCATCATATCTTCCAAGGTGATTTCTGATACATTCAAGTAAGAAGCCATCAATTCAAGTGCATATCTCAAGGTCTCAAATAAAACTTGCCAAATGAGCTAAAGACTGCAATTCCGATCAATTGTATTAAAAAAAAAAAGAAGACATTCTGCACAAAACCATTGATGTCTTTATGCCAAGTATCACTATTGTCCTGAACCAGCAGAAACATAAGAAAAGCTTCAGCACATCCTGTGAAAGATGGACAGGAAACTATCCCTTCATGACAGACTATTATGAAAAAGGTAGACAGTTTGGCACAGCTAAGATGTATTGTATGGTACAATACTATTTTTATACATGGACATGAAGTGTGGACAGATATATTTACTAACTGGAAATGGGTGCAATATGGTGCTATTCACTGTATGAATAAAGCTATAAAGATGTTAATAATGCCATATTTTAAAAGCAAAATCTTTCTTTACCAGACTAATGTATTCAATATTCCAGTTTATCTTCCCTTTGATAGAATGGCTGCAATGTAAACCAAGGATCTTAATGTTTGAGGCTCTAGCCTACTAGATGTCAAACCACACACACAACTTTATGAAGAATGAAATGAAAGCTAAACTATTCAGACAAATGTTATGTAAGCAATTCTAGCAATGATATATAAAAACTAAAGTAAGGAAGGTAGATGCTAATAACTAATCTGTATCTGTCTACCCTTTATTTAGTCTTGAATAAAATGCAAAATGGTTCATTAATTGTTATATATGGATTTTCATACCCCGTCAACAAAATGTCTCAGAATGTTTAGTTTGTTTATTTATTTATTTATTTAGCTAGATAGTTGTACCAGCCTATGCCTCAGATCTATAACCTAAGTAGGCTGCAATCCTAAACATGTCTACTCAGAAGTAAGCCCAACTGAGGTCAATGGGACTTACTTCTTAATAAGTGACGTTAGGATTACAAAATTAAGAAAATTTAGTTCCACTGAAGAACATGGAACCAAATAATTTTTGCTTAACAGGATAGTGGTCTGAACCAAAACATCACATTTTGCACAGTTATAATAGTTGTCTTCTGGTCCCACCAGTGCTGTGTAGGCAGGCTTTATGCTCATACATGTCCTCCCCCACTTCCCTCACATGTGCTGGTTCTTTCCCAATTTAGCTGCACAGAAACAACCAGTAATATTACCACTGGCCTAACATGTTTTAAGGTCTATGTAGCCATTATAATACAAAACAATTCAAACACATTTCAGTTAACTGTTTAATTATTGGAAACAGTTGCTATGAACTACACATCCACTTGCCATCTAGGAATTATGTTCTGAGTGGTACAGCTCTGTAGAGAGCTGACAGGGAAGTGCTATTATCAGCATCAAACACATGCTAACAACAAAAAGCTAAAATTGTTTAAGCAAGTGACAATTGACAACCCTTTCCACACACACGTGCACATACAAGTTTTTCTAGCATATGTGCCAAACATGAAGAGGTAGGTATGGAGGAGAAAATGCGACAAGCATTAATGATCAATTTCTCAGTTCTTTAATTAGCCCATCATTAATCTCACTATGGCGGACACAGCAGTGTTACTGGAAACAGGGCAGCTGAGTTTCTCTTATTAAAATGGCATTATGTTTATGAAAGGATTAAACTGAAGTGTCCTCATCTCCCGGTCATGTATTCAGTGACATCTGGGAAGTGTGCATTACAGAAAGAGAACACACATTTATTATGCTGCAAAGTGTGGCTTATAAATTTGTATACGTATTATATAAAAGATGGGTATACACTTACTAATGAATGTGTTTAATGATAAGATTAAAAACAGTTAAATTAAATCTTAAGTATTCAAAAGGCTGTTTCAAAGGAACCATACTAAGGTCTCTGAATGGATCACACATGATGGTTGCACTAATACAGAAGTTTGTTTTTTAATTACAGAATAAATTACGTACATACATATACAAAGACTAAATATAGAAACATTATGATCCTTTATAGCAGCCTTCCCCAGTTTGGTGCCCTCCATATGTTCTGGACTACAGCACTAACGAGCATGGTCTGATCTGGGCTTTTCTTAAATTTGATATTGTTCTGGCTTGGCACTCTGAGCAGTAGCTGTAATTTCTCAAAATGCCACCAGACCTACCATCACTTGGGAAATCTGAAAGGCATAATCACCCAGCATTGCTCTGAGCGCTGCCACTGCAGTCAGGTGAGCTGACCAAGGACCACGGACAAAAGGAGTAGACCCATCCAAAGGACACTTTGCTTAGGGTCTCCATTAACCTAGAGTTGGCTTCAATTAAAACAGGCACACACAGAAAGAAGAAGATTAAAAGGCCACAAAGGTTTACAGATTCTGCCGGAACAGAAAACCTGCATCTTGCTGCTGGAAAGTACATGGAACATGTTCAATTTTCAACCAAAGCAGGTAGGCATCAGAGGAAGGCAGGCACATTTTTTTTAGAGCAGTAATACTGCTTTGGAAGCACCCTTATTGCATTAAGTGTAATGATAAGAGTTAGAAGGCATCTTGGTGGTGATCTAGTCCACCTCCTGCTCACGTCAAAATGCATTCCTGATAGGTGATTTGTCAAGTACTGGTAAATGTTTCCAATGAAAGAGAGGCTACCCCTCACCCAAAGCCATCATGTTCCACTGCTGAACAGATTTTACATTCAGAATATTTATCCTAATATTCAGCTGAAATCTGCTTCACTGTAATTTCCACCCACAGGTTCAGGTCCTGCCCTCTCGAGAAATAAGGAACAAGTTTGCTCCATCTTCTGTCCGACAGCCCTTCAGGTATTTGAAGATTGCTACCATGTCTTCCTTTACTCTTCTCCAGACTAAACATGCCCAACTTTTCAAGTATTCATTGTAAGACTTGGTTTCCAAATCCCTCACTATCCCAGTCTGCCTCTTCTGAGTTTGGATGCTATGCCCAGCGATATTTAAAAGACACCTGAAAGTAAATACTGCTGAGGTCCTCATCCTGTCTGGGTAGAAGAAGGGAAGGCAGAGTGTGCACATCCAAGGCTCATGCAGGTTTATTCCAGCTCATATACATCATTCTTAACCATGGTTTAAGTTTATTGTTTATACATTTGAGAACATTGTTAATCTGCCCTTCATCAACACACAATCCTTGAGTAGAGTAATAGTGAAATAAATTTAAAACATTAAGAGCAATTTCAATGAAATCAAATCATGAGGCATATGAAAACCAACACACACACCAGCAACCAATTAACAGCAATTGAAACAAAATCAAATAAAAAGACACTTTCTATTCAACAAATACATGTGCAAACAATTGTATTTTCAGCTGGCAATGCAGCTCAGCAGTTTAACATGAACATGTGAACATGACCACTGAATGTATTATGTCCAAATCAGTCCATATTATTAAAAATGCCACTTTTAATACAAATCTTCATTAGGGATTCAAGAAAGGTATTAGGATGGAATTAGTTTCCAAGTGCATTTTACAACACCCGTATAACTCATAATCAAGTAAAGTCACAGCAATCAAGTCAAGCGCAGGAATATATTTCTGAATGGCTTAATGTTTTGGGGTTGCACGCAGAAATTTAAGATGTAATATTAATTTATCAGCAGGAGTTCATGCAACAATGTTCTATTCCACTTGCACTATCTTCCTGGACATAGAACTTGTTTCCTTGAATTACACATGCTTCAAAAATAGAAAGTTTTAAGTTTGTCAGCAATATTTCAACAGGCAGAGCAGAAGGTATTTTTATGACAGGAACAAACTTAATGGTCCAAACCCCAAATGACCAATGTTATTCCCACTCTAGCAAACCACACTGGGCACTTTACATTTCAGAAAACAATTACTCACACTTGAGTCAAAGCTGCAGACACTGATTACATCTTCGCTCTGGGCGCTCTGCTTGCGTTTCTTCTATTAAAAAGAAAAGAAAAAGAAGGGCTCATATCTTAGCAAAAGACCAGCAAACAAAATACTTCTTACATGTTTATTTTTCAACCTATAACATTATAATACAACTAAAACATTTTTCAAGTGTTTACATGGCCACAGTATCATAGTTGGACTGCATACTACCACCAGCAGTCTAGACACCTGAAGTTTCAGGGTGACTATGTAACAACCTTTGCTTTTTCAACAGACGCTGAATGAATGCATAGTGGCGGCCCCCTGGCACCTTACTCTTTTTGAGTAAATGCCAACCAGCCAGCAGAGCATTTGGCTACTGATATTTGAAGCACGGTTAAAGCCATGGTTTTCCCAGTAGTGAAAGCCATGGTTTTCCCAGTAGTGATGTATGGAAGTGAGAGCTGGACCATAAAGAAGGCTGATCGCCGAAGAATTGATGCTTTTGAATTATGGTGCTGGAGAAGACTCTTGAGAGTCCCATGGACTGCAAGAAGATCAAACGCATCCATTCTTAAGGAAATCAGCCCTGAGTGCTCACTGGAAGGACAGATCGTGAAGCTGAGGATCCAGTACTTTGGCCACCTCATGAGAAGAGAAGACTCCCTGGAGAAGACACTGATGCTGGGAAAGATGGAGGGCACAAGGAGAAGGGGGCGACAGAGGACGAGATGGTTGGATAGTGTTTTCGAGGTTACCAGCATGAGTTTGACCAAACTGCGGGAGGTAGTGGAGGACAGAGGTGCCTGGCGTGCTCTGGTCCATGGGGTCACAAAGAGTCGGACACGACTAAACGACTAAACAACAACAACAACAATCTGAAGCACGGCTGTCGGGAATGGGTAGGAAATCAACTCACACAAGGTCACCAACACAACAATCCCAAAGATACCTACACATAAATGGGGAAGGCCAACTTTGTACTGTGCGCAGATAGCTAATACAGGGCTTCTCCAGCATAACCTGAAACTCCAGCACCAGAAACAAACATTCTACATCAAAAACATTTAGACCTGAATACTTTTTAAAGGCTATACAGAAGTGTTAAAAAAAAACAAAAACCCAAAAACAACTGAAATCCTCACTGATAAGCACAGCTTCTTTGAGGTTTGTTTCTTTCAAAGAGACAACTCCAGGCACAGGTACATTTGTATACAACTTATCAAGCTGTCACAACTGGCAACTTAAATATTTCCTGGTAGAAAAGATATGCAGAAGATAGTCTACAGTGTAGACTAGAAAGCTCTCTCTTCATGAAAATGTTAACTGTTGCCTGTCCTTAAAAGATACCATTTCACGTATAAGACTGGAAAAGGTGAAAGCACAGGGGACATTCTAGAAAAGTTGAGTTTGGGCTTAGAAATAATAATAAAGTATGTATGCAAAGCAAATGGCAAACCTGCAATGACATCACAGGATGGGGGTCAGGGTATGCTTCCCATCCTGCTGTGTTTGAAGATAGGTGGAAGCTATTCACCAAGTCACTCTTCTCACTTTTTTAATTACATTGCCCTGCATCTCTTGCATGCATACACTCCCACATATGCATCCTCCAACCTCAATAACACAAAGTCAAAAGCGCCTCTTATATTTGTACATTTCCATGTAATTCTTTTCCACGCATCTCTGGAGAACCTGGAAAGAGCTACCAAAAGCGTAGCCCAGAGAAAAAAGGTTGAGAACCACTGCTCTAACTAAACAAATTAAAAAGTAAATTCAACCTGTAATTATTGATTGAACAAATTAACCTTTTAATATACCAAACATTAAAATTTAATGGCATACCAATTTACACATAATGCATTCTCACACTGGGCATACCTTTTTGCTAAAAGATTAGACAAAAACATGCCCCTGCCCTGATTGACTTTGTGGGCAAGGCCTGCTCAAAACGGAGGCCCCAGCATGGTTGGAGGTGGGTGGCACTAGGTGACCATCCGCTCCTGTAGTTGGGTTGGGAGATGGCTGCCTCCCAGGACCAGCCGCAGAGTGTGGGAAGTGCCACCCTCCTGGAGCCCCAGGTGAGCAGATATTCTCGCACTGGGCATCTTATACAACTATACCTTTTCACTAAAAGATTAGGCCCATTTAATGCAAATCACATTTTAATTGGTCGTTTCAAAATGGCAAAAAACAAACAGGTCACTTGCAGAATGAAAACACTCACATATATTTTATGTGTGGCATCTTACCCATTCACAAACAATACCACTGTTAGCCACTAAAATATGTTAATATGAATTTTAGAATATTAATTCCATTTTTTTCTTTACTTCATTTGTCATTAAAAGGAGAATTATAACTTTGCCCTACCAAGTGAAATATTGGTAGAAAAGATGTTTTCCAAATGGAAAATCACAGCCTACTTATTAGATTGCTGTGGCAGGTAAGTAAACCCATGAGATTAGTCTATTTTTGAAAGAACCACTAATCCTAGGCTATTGTATCAAGTAATCAAATTTCCCATTTGGCATCTGTGATTTTTATTTCAAAGCAGAAACCTGAGTAAGACATTAATAATAAAAGGCAGGACATTTTTAAATCTTGCACCAAGGTTCAGCCTGCTTACAATTCTACAAAGAAAACTGGCATCAAGTCGTGTAACAGGAGAACACTTCAACTGCTGTAGCTTATTTCAGAAAACTCTTTTTAAAAGGCTTCATTTTGCTACCTATTGCAAGGAAAGACACATTAATAGTTCTTTAAGTAACCTTGCAAATGATAAGAAGGTAAATCTATTCCTGACAGTTTTATATCCAATTTACATTGGATCTCAAACAGCAGAATGAGAACCACAGGTGTGAGGTCTGTTGAACTTGTGTTCTACAAGTACCAAACTTTATATCAAATACACCAATTTAGCTAACTATATAACTGTGGATAATTATAACCTGTGAAAACAGAGAGTTAAAAAAGAATGAACAGAAGGAGGGATTGGAGCAGATTGCTCTGGCCTGTCAATTCAGTGGATGTGTTTTGATGTATTACAAGTGGTATATTCAGTTCCACTGTGAAACTGAGGATGACTTCATGTCAGCTTTTCTGTTCGAGGTGGACTTTGGCATCTACATCCAAACATTATGTTACTTTCAACAAATGTGGCATTGTAGCTGAATGTATGCTTAATTTCAGTGTATAATTTTATGCAGCACATTGTGCCAGGAAGCTGGTGCCAAACTATTGTCTTGTCTTTATGCTTTAGGAGGCCCCAGTTGCTTTTTGTTCATGTTGGCAAGCTTGCCATGGCAGCAGGGAACAAAGTCTCCTCTTAGCTTTGTTGCTGCCATAGAACAGAGGAAGGGCCTAAAAATATCACAAGACTAAGAACTGGGATATTCTGCTGTTGTTGTTTTGCGCTTTGTTGAATAGAGACACACAGATGTGCACAAATATTCTATTGCACATCTGTGCAGAAGGATACATCCAAATAACTAGCTTGCTTTCAGGCAGTGCTTATTATTTCAGTGCTAGTTTACATATATACATCAGCTCTCATACCGAATACTTATTTTATGGCCCTTTGACCCCACCTTTTACCATTTGTTGGTTTTTTCCTATCCATTTGTACATACAGCCGCTCTTGCAAGAGGCAAGGTTTTCTTAACAGGAGTGATGGTTCTTGGAAACTTTACTTCTTTAACACAGTTCTTGCTCTGTCTCACAAACTGTGCTTACAGCAAACAGAATTCTATTTCTACAGACTATAGAGAAAAGGAAGGAGTAGAAACCCCACTTGCTTTCACTTTTCGTAATATTCAGTGGGAGATACATAAAAAGATATCCCCTTAGACCTTTCCCTGTATCACTGCCAAACCATTCCCCTTAAAGAACAATACTATACAGTTTCAACACCTGCCAACTGAGGATAACACTCCATGCATCTGATAAAGTGGGCTCTGGTCCCTGAAATCTCATGCCAAAACATATTTGGTAAGTCTTATGGCATATTCAAGAGTCTTTTATGACAAGAGATGTATAGGTGAGTGAACTTGCATGATTGGAGGACAGGTAATATCATTTACCCTGTGATTAGCTTGGTGAAAGAGTGGAAGGGAAGAGTCCTCTGCTTTGAGCCTATTTACCATTCTATAATTCAATCTACATCACCGGAAACTCAACTGTCTTTATGACAGAGGTTTGCATTTCCTCTCTGAGTGTTATGCATAAATCCTCTTTCATCAGTAGCTTTAAACCAGTGATAATGATAACCTAGACTTCCTTTTCCAATGTCTCATTTTAATTCCTGTAACTAAAGCCTCACTCTTTAATATACCGTAATTAGATATCTCTTTCTCATCTCCTGTTAAGATAACTGGTAAGAAGAGTAACTCTTATGCATCAAGACATTACTACCTTTGTTGATCTTTGATTTGATAAGAAAATTGAGTGGCTCTGTAATGAGCAGTATTTATCAGACAGGAATTATGCAAAAACTTACAAAAACATGTGATTTATTCACACACACTGAAATAATAAACGCTTCATATAAAGTTATTTTGATATAATGTTTGATCTAAATATAATATAATATAATAGCTGGTCACTATAAGCTGTTGATCCCATTCCCACAGTGGCAGTATAGCCTTCCCTCTGCTATGAACCTCCTGGAATACAAGGGTATCATGTGGTTGGAATATAGAGCACCCTCATTAATGCCTGCTTGAACCATTATTTTTCATTTAAAAACTTTCTGTACCAACAGATAAACTGGCACTAAGCCCATAGCCTGTTGGAGTTTGGTAACTATATTGCAGTAGTGTTCAGAAAGAAATAGTATGGTAAGATTGCTGGTTGAAGGGATAAAAGAAACTTAAGGTGTATTACTCATAGCAAACAGAGCCAGTCTAAGTATAGGTTTTACATTTGGCCAAGTTGGAGCCAAGAAGTCAACACTAGGACATGCTAGCTCATACTAATACTGAACTTGGAGAAGTAAAGGAAGTAAAGTCAGAGATCTATGGCAGGTGTTGAGGAAAAGATGTTTAGGGTTCCATCTGCCAGCCTCCTTAGGTGTGACCTAGCTTAGAGTCTGTCAGATATAACCCCTGGATTACATAAACACAGTTTTCTAGTGTTCACTACAGAAAGGCAGGAAAAATCAATACTTCTGCAATACTAACAGCATGCAAATAGCAAAGATTATTCAGTTTTGGAATGACAAGAATAAGCACTTGTTTTAAGATGCATTGAATGTTTTCTAAAAAGGAAATATATACATTTTGACAATAAATAAATCACTTATTCATCATGAAAAGGACTCATGTAAATATAGCCATTTGTTGTTATGGATCAATGTTTTAGAAATTGCTTTAATCTTCAGTTTAGTACTAAATCTTAACAAATTAACTAACAAGTTTCACTTTACTAACTACTGACATAGTTCACTTTCATGTAACATTTAAACTATTCTGGGAGAGATTTGAGGAAATTTTCTGACTATTTTTGTAATTGAATACTCTATGACAGCAAGTAATCTAAGACTTTCTTTCTCTTGTTGTCAGCAAGACATTTATAGCAGTAAAGCCACAGAATTAGTAAACACTGTTTCTTTTAAAGACAGAAAATCTAATACTAAGCAACCATTAGCAGCATTTTAATTTCTTGAATGGCTTTATCTATGATTTCTATGATCTCTAAGAAGAGACATACTATATTTTCATACTATTCTGAAATCTAAGCTTCAGAATCTATGACTAATGTCTTTATGACAAAAACTTAACCATTGTACAATATGAGTGCTGCAATAAACTTTCCATGATAAGTTATCAGGAAACTTGCCTCTAAAAAGAAGTTTACTCAGAAACATCAGGAATTTGGAAAAAAAGTAGCTAGCCAGTTTAGCTCTTAGGAACGCAAGTAAAAACATGTGAAAATTTCATTTAGGTCTTTAGATTTAACTTTTAACTAGCTTTTCAGCCCATGGAAGCCAAAGTGGCTTCCAAACAGAACATAAATAAGACAACAATTTATAAAAACTGCAGTCAGAATAATTATGTTTAAAAATTTAACTCATATAATTAAGGGCAGCAACAGCTCACTATGATCAATCAACTCCATAAGCACAAAAAGGAAGCTACTTAGTAACCACCTCAAAAATCGATGGCCTGTCAGTCTCATTAGGAAGGGTTAAGAACTTAACAGAGGGTGTTAAGCATGTTATTACTCAAATAGATGTTTCACATGTATTGTACTTGCATAAAATGAGAGACAAAAAAAATACTTGTCACATTATGGACTAGCAACACTGTCAGGGACTACACAATATGACCTCATTGTTGTTACCTTAGAATTTTTATTATCATCTAGTTAATGAATGCCACCTAGAAGCACACTGTGACTGTGGGAAGGGCTGCAGTAACTGAAGCACCACAGGAGTAAAAATTGTCCTGCGTGTTAACTACTTTGGATCCTACTTTTAACAAGTCTGGCTCTATTTTTATGAAATATATATATATACTT
Organism: Podarcis muralis; assembly: GCF_964188315.1. Taxonomy (NCBI): domain Eukaryota; kingdom Metazoa; phylum Chordata; class Lepidosauria; order Squamata; family Lacertidae; genus Podarcis; species Podarcis muralis. The sequence goes on from NC_135656.1 coordinate 82,110,575, forward strand.
TTTTAATTAAAAAAAGGCACCACACAAAACATTCAACAAAAGACACCACACACACACACACACACACACCCTTGAACTTACCTGATGATGCACAAAAAAGCAGCACCAGCCCATGAGGTACTGTACGCATACACCACATCTACACTTCACAGGTGCACAATTCACAGTGTAACCTTCAAGCCATCTGTACCTCGCACCAAGTCCCCACATTTCCCCTTCAGTTTCTTTCAGCAGCAACTCCACCCTGCATAGCCAAACTACATGACAGGAAGTGGTGATGAGCCACTTGTTAGAAGTGAAAGATTGAGAGATGCACAGCTATCTATATTTTGCAAGTTTTTCATTTGCTGTATTTGCTTAACATATCTGACTATACCAAGTGACTTCAGAAAAGCAGTAGCTAATGAAATTCTGGCAAGAAACTGCCTGCATCTTTTTTCTTTCTCACAGAAAACATAGGCAATTGCTGCCCCTGCCTCTAATGTAACACACTCCTAAAAAGAGACTCAACAGGAGTCATTCTAAACTGACTCATAACACTCTACCCAAATGTTCCATTTCTGGAGACAACATAAGTAAAAGCTAGTCTCAGTGGAATCTTCATGACAGCTCTTTTAAATTGTTCATGTTCTCATTAAAATCATTTTCTTTAACCTTTTTGTGTTTTGAATATCCACAACTGCCAGTATCAATTAAATAGGCAACTCAGCTCTTTAATAGTCAAGTTTTCCTGGAAACATTTAGTTTCTTTATGCGATTTCCTGGTAGTGAGTGATTTCCTGCATACATTTAATCCTGGTTTCAAACTCTTTTTACGAGCTGATTAAATGTAAACAGAGAAAAGGGTAAAAGATAATATTTTGTATCCTTCACCAACTACCATTAAACATTTAAATATTAGCATATTTGAATCTTTGCTAGCTGAGTAACCAGCAATGTATTCCTAGTGTTCTCAAATGTTTAGATGCAGGTGTTTTTCCTCAGAATAGTAGCGTGGGTGGGTGGGAGGTTACATGCATCTTCCACACCTGCTCTGATTTATTTAATTATCAGCCCCCTAGCTGATGCTATTTGCATTGCAAAAATCCTACATGTTAAACGCAAAGATTAAATTAAGTCTGGCCCTAAGCAGCACGCTTGCAAAATGCAATATTAATAACACATTTGTCAGAGCAAGCAGTACCACAGATGAATTCTGACATACAGTGGTACCTCAGGTTACAGACGCTTCAGGTTACAGACTCTGCTAACCCAGAAATAGTACCTCAGGTTAAGAACTTTGCTTCAGGATGAGAACAGAAACCGCGCCACCGCGCGGCAGCAGCAGGAGGCCCCATTAGCTAAAGTGGTATCTCAGGTTAAGAACAGTTTCAGGTTAAAAACGCACCCCCAGAACGAATTAAGTTCTTACCCGAGGTACCACTGTACTCCACAGCTCATGCCTCTTTTGGTACAGCCTTTCAACAATTATTCTCCCCCAGTTATCTAATCCTTTCTTCTTATTTTTTGAAAAACTCATGATGCACAACAATCATTTGTCATAAAGTGACTAGGCGATGCTCTAGAGAAGTGCTTGCTTTAATAAAAGTGGCAAGTTTGCCTAAAGTAAAGCTCACAGAGAAAGAGCGTGGCCTAAACTGAACCAACTCTGTAATCTAATGCCCACTTATATTTGAGTAGGCCCCACTGAATTCAGTAGAACTTACTTCTGAGCAGACAAATATAGGATTGTGTTCTAAATTAAACAGAACTATCTGCTGTATAGAAAAGACATATTTCACATTTTATTTTTCTGCTTTTCAATGTTAACACACACACACCCAGCTCAGAGCCCTATCTAATACTCTGATGCCCTCCACCATGCAGAACATCACTATGGACACATCGGTGTGGCAAAAGTAATATCTGAGTTGGTTACTCTGCTGAGGGGTGCCATTTCCTGGTTACAATTTGTTCAAGAAAAGCAGGCAAAAAATAGGCTGGTATACTCATGTGAACTTCTGCTAGGAAGCAGCATGAGTCCATGTGGCCATGCTTGGTCAGGCATTTCTTCCTTCACATTGGTCTTCTATAAAGACAGAGTGGAAGGCTTAGAGCCTTATATATACTGCCATAGGGTTTTCCAAGCATCACACAGGTACATGCAGCATCAGGAAACATGTCCACATAACAACAACACCCTTCCCTTCAAACCATCTTTATTCTCGAATATGTCGGAATGGTTTTGGATTGTGTCCCAGATTTCAGAATTAGCAGCTGCTAACATAGTGACTGCATTCACATTCATGCTGAAACCACATGAAGAGCCACAGTGAATTTCAGTCTCACATATTTTGTGTACTTTAATTGTACTTTAATTGTGGATATTTATATTTTTGTGGGTTTGTGAAACTTGGTTTTTATATTTCTGTAAATCACTTAGAAACCTATTTTTGGCATTAAGTGTATATAAATTAGTAAATAATAATAATCCTCAATATGCCACCCTGAGCTCCTTGGAAGAAGGGTGGAACATAAATGTGTTAAATAAAGTGAATAGCTGGATAGAATAACTGAGAAGTGCTGTGGCGTTGTAAGAAACAACATACACTTGCAAGATCAGGAGCTGCAACATGGTGCATTAGAATGTGCATCACATAGAAAAATTCCAGGACTCCACTCCTCTGCATTGTTCAGTTGTCTACAGGATAAACCTGAAGTGCTTGTTTAAAAAGACCCCAAATTGCTCTGATAGGTTTTGAGCACATGTCCTTCAATCACAGATTGATCTGAACACCCAGTGTGCTACAAACTGTAAACAAAAAGGGTGGGGGCAGTAGCAGGGAGGAGGCATAAAACATACAGCCCATTTCTCAGTGAGTAGAACTGAAAAGAGGTCAAGTTCATCTGTTGCTCACAAAGAACTGGCAACAGGACGACACAGAAACACCCCGTCCCAGACTATAATTAACAATGGGAAATCTGTAATGTAACAGCATGGGCACTTCATTTCAGAGGGTGGGTAACAACGCAATTTATCTTTTGTATCACATGCTGCTTGTAAATTTTAGTATCTTTTGTTTGCAGGACAGCAGGGAAGTGACAGGTTTATAGCAATGCTGAGCATTTTTACTTTTTACAACAAGCCACACCTATGAGCAGTCTAGTTGAAATGTTTTAAAGGTATCCAATGAATATTAATGGGATATTTTAGAGGCATTGCTTAACTTTGTTTTAATCTGTCTTATCTTCAGAAGACTCTGCTGGTAGCTTACACTTGAGAACAGTAAGTTAAAACCCATCACCAAGGTAATGTACTGTATCAAGCATCCAAGTTGTTTATCCCTCACTATTAAGACCTGTACAGTATAGTAATAGACGCTATACAGTAATAGAATATACTATACAGTATGCAATAACAGAAAAGTTTCCATGTCTTACAGTAAATGCAGGTTTGTTTGTTTTTCATTTTTAAGTAAAAATAAAATACTTCATACTTACACAGTGTTCAAATGTTCCTACATTTTCTCAGTAAGTCCTACCACACAGCCCTTTAAAAGTCATATGTATTATCCTCATATTGCAAATGAGAGATTGAGGAAATAACATGGTGTTTTGCCTCAGTTACTTAGTACATAAGTGGCTGACAGGATATTTGAAAAGAGGATTGTTAGCCAACAACTTACTGCCATACCCCAAAATGGGTGGGAGATTAATTGATCATTAACTCTAGAACAATCTAACGGATGGCTACACCCGGGATACACAATTTTTAGCCTTCTATTTGAAAAGGTTTTTAAAATAGTTTGATAAGCAATTGAAATACCATTAATCATTAAAACTTTAAGTATAGAACTCATCTCATGTAAAAGGCAGATAGAAATTGTGCTCTTTTAAAATTTTAAATTTAAAAACATATATACAATTGAAAATTGCACTCAAACCTAGCTAGTTTTTAATGTGTAGCCCAGGAATGGGGAATCTGTGGCCCTCCAGAAGTTGTAAAATTCCAACTTCTAGCAGTCCAAGCCAGGAAGGACCAAAGTCAGGAATGATATGAGTGTTGCGAGTCCAACAGTATCTGTTTGCTGACAATTCTGTAAAGTCTGCAGCATCTGAATTTTTTTTTAATTAGCACCTAAGCTTGAAGTTCATAGGGAGTCACTGAAAAGCAATCTTGTTTTTGCATGCTATGAAAGCTATCCTAAATAGCATATTTGTACTTGTCAGTACTTTCTACTACTGCTTTCGCCTTTGTTAAAAGAGAGAGAGCTATAACTGTACATTACCAGTATACCTCTGAACAACAACTGCTGGGGAATGAGGGTGGGAGATGGATACTGCAGTTGGCCACAAAGGGATAAGAATGATGGACTAGATTGGCCTTTGATCTGATCCATGAGTAGTCTCTTTATCTTCTTAATAGTGTGGTGTACAGAAACATTAGTCTTGCTCCTTTGTTTAGTACATCCAATCAGATGGCCTTCATCCACACAGGGCTCAACATCTCTTCATAGAAAAAGTCTGCTATTCCTGAACTAAATAACACTTTGTAGACAGAACCTACAACACACACATGAAATGCTATAACCTACAATATCCACATTTATACTCTGGAGTTACTGGCCATAGCAGGATCACATTGTAACATAGAACAGTGATGGCAAGTCTGTATATTCCTGTTAACAGTAGAAAGAACTTCCAGCAGCTAAGAGCTTTCAACAGTGGAATAGATGGCCTTGGAAGGTGAAGGGCTCTTTTCCTTGGAGGTATTTAAATAAAGGTTGCATGGCCATCTGTTAAGGATTCTTTAGCTGTAATTCCTGCATTGCAGAGGGTTGGACTAAATTAACCTTGGGGAAAGTGGAAGTAGTGCTAGTGGAATCCCCACCGGTGGCAGCCCAAGGAAAGCCCCCAAACAGGGCACTGGAGGACAGGGAAGAAGCTGAGTTGTCCCAGGATCCTGAGCTGACCCCACTACCAGCCTGGAGCTGCGATAGCACTTTATCCCCTCCAGCTTCTTACTTGAGCCATATGAGGGGCAGGGCTGTGGATACAGAAGCAACCCTGCTGCTCCATCATGCCTCACTGCTTCCCAGACAGGCTTTGGAATATCCTGTCAGATATTAAAAGCAGGCTGAATAAAGAAAGCTTTTAAAGCCACACTGCAGTGCTTAAGGTGGGGTTAGTATGATAATTTTGCATTGATTCTTTGACCAGGGGTGTACGAAGTGGGGGGCGGAGGGGGAGAGCCGCCCCAGGTGCCACTTGGGGAGGTGACAAGATGGCCCCTGTGCATGCACAGTCCGTATGGGATGCACAGTTCGAATGGACGTTGAACGTGCGCCACCGGGCGGTTTGCCCCGCCCCTCGGCATCCCGCCCCGAGTGCCGGAGAGGGTTCCTCCACCACTGTCTGTGACATCTACTTGAGTCCTGCATTTGGACTATTTGATAAAGAGGTTTCTGACAGAATTGTGTCAAAGGGTTCACAATAACTTGGCAGTTGCAAATGGTTTATATTAATTACAACATTTTTGTTTAAATAAAAATGTACCCTTGATTAATCAAGAAGCAGAATTTAATTCATTTAGCTATTGAATTATGCTTAAGAGTGGGTTTCTGTTTAATTTTTATATGCTGATATTACTATTCTATACTATTTTAATGATTGTTGAATGTTACTTTATTTGATGTAGATTGCTTATTTTAAAGCTATGTTTTATTATCACATTTTTGTATTGCATTAGATTGTTATAAGGTGTACATTCTTTGTTTCTTCAACTTGTAAACCGCCTTGAGTATTGTAAGGTAGAAAGACGGTACAGTATACAAATTAAAAGTGATGATGCTTTGTGAAACACCGTGAAACACCGTTGATGTCACTGTGTAAATCCATCAACCAGTCTCTGGAATTAGGCAATTTCAGGTTTTGAAGGCTAAACAACAACAACAACCACCAAACAAACAAACAAACAAACAAGGAAGCGAGAAATATTGCAAGAAAACATAAGCTTTCCCTAAAATAAGCAGCAAAGTCTCTCTGAAAACTTCATTTAACATAATCAATGTAATAATTGGGGGGGGGGGGAGTTGCTTAGCTGTCACTTTTTTATTATGGGCAACACTGAATTTAACCGAGATTAACAATGTACTGCATTGTGTATAGTACACACACAGATAGATTAACCGGTGTTTTTGAATTTTGTCTGGAATTGGCTACAACCAACTGTTAAACAAACACCACACAATGAGTTTCTGATAGCATCTCTTCCTTCTTGCCAAAATAAACTCTCTTGTTCCAGCAGAAATCAATCTTTTGATTGTAGTTAACAATAGTTCCAGTGGTCTGTTCATATAAACAAAACCAGTAATGAGTAAAAACATTTAGGATCCTTCCACAGAATGCATGCAGCTCACATGAAGGACAAAATTACTAACAGCAAAAGACTGTTAAGTGTCACCCATGTGCTACAAACAACCTCACAAAAACTCTGCAAATGTGATTTAGGTTGATATGCAAGCTGAAGAGCTTTAGGATTTGGCAGACCTCACCTCACCAGCATGCACTGAGCTGCACATCTGCTACTAAAAATACGCCAGTATAAAATCATTACTATGCCAATGGAACATGTGATAGGAATTTTGAGGTCTTAGATATATGTTAAATGTTCATAAGTGTAACAACCAAGCACGTACATAGATCAGCACAGGAAGACTGACCTGAAACCATTTTTTATTCCCAAACTGAAATGTTTTCTCTGCAAAGTCAAAGGAAAATGGAAAAGCCTCCCCATTGTCTTTTCCTTCACAAATCCTGTCTTAAGGGCACATATAAAATATGAATAGGGTGTGAGCCTATGGCCTGGCTCAGGAACTATTTATCATTACAAAAGACTGGCCAGGCTCCCCAGGCAATCGAATCAAGTACCATTAAACGGGTAACCTGGCAGACAGGAGGTAAACAAGTCTCTCAGATTTCTGCTTTTAGACCGCCTTTTCTGTGATGTAGGTATGATGTATGGAGGGGTAGTCTTGAGCTCCAGGGCAGGGAATTTAAAATGTCCATATAAGGCCTTGTGCACCATTGTTCTGGGTTCCTCCTCCTTTCCTGTGTGTGAGGGGAGCACCCTGTTGCAACAGATCAATAAAGATCAGGCTTACTAGCTGCTTTGCTTCTCAATATTCTCTGGTTGGCCTCTGTTATTTTCTCCTACCAATAGGGAACCTACGTAAGGACTCTATATGGGCTCTTGGATACCCCATAAGGGGAAAAGGGCAGATTTTGTTTACAACAGACACTACGCAACCACAGAGAGGCCAAAATGAAGCAGCACCAAGAGGCAGATCAGGGGAGGGAAGTGTACTTATGCCATATCCTATGGCTCCCTCAGACCTGGCTCACTGCTGTTATGCCAAACAAAAATATAAATAAATCATGACCCATCTCCTATTGTTAGGATCCATCTTAGCCTTGAAGTTATAGCTTATTAATGGAGGATATATATAGGTGCATTAGGGCTTATTCAAATATTAATTTTTCCAGATAAAACAGTTTCTGCAGGAGACATATGTGGCTGTTTAGGTTGAGCAAAGTATTTTACGAACCATACTCACAGGTAATGGGGAAGGACCCCTGGACAGTTAAGCCCAGTCAAATTCAACTATGGGGTGGAGCGCTCATCTCCGCTTTCAGGCTAAGGAAACTGGTGTTTGTCCGCAGACAGCTTTTCAAGTCATGCAACCAGCATGACTAAACCATGGAATATTCCTCGAGATTTACTTTTCAACACCAAAGGAAGGAAAATAAGAACAAGACCAGGAGAAGACAAAGTAAAGTGCATGTATAAACATGAAGAAGACTCGCAGAAGGGACTTGGAAAAGAGTTAAGAGCCTCGGACAGAAGATCACCAGGTTGATGGACTATATGGAATTGACGGAAATGACTGGCAGAATCCGAGACCAGGGAGAAGAGACGGTGGAAGAATATTGGAAAAAATTTAAAATCTATATATGGAGGTCGATGAAACAAGGGAATGAAAGAGAGGATATTGAGATGGTATGATGTGTGTTTTTTGAACTGTTTTTGCTTTTGCTTTGTTTAATGTGTTAATGTTGTGTTGTGTGTTGTTTATATATTGTATTGTATGTTTTTTTTTCTTCTTTCTTTTTTGTAAGGCTTAAAAATAATAAATATTATTTTTTAAAAATAAATAAAAAATAAAGCATGGAAACATCTTTTACTTTCCTACTTGCACTGCGAACTGCTAGGTTGGACAAAGGAGCTAGGACAAAGCAACAGGAGCTCACCCCGTTGCGCTGACCTTATAGTCAGCAAGCCCAAGAGGCTTGGTGGTTTAGACACAGCACCACCAGCCAGTCATCCACACAATGATAAATGTAGGATTTTTGTGTGTAAATATTGTCTTAGAGTGGGGACTTCAACAACATTTAGGAAGTAAGCTATCTAAAAATAAAATTGTTTAACAAATCAATGGGAATCCAAAGTTGGCCTTCAGCTCATGCAGATTTTTTTGTCAATAACCTGGTAAAATTATTACTGCTTCAACAGAGGTGGCCACATCTGCAACTTAAATAAATGCTTCTGCAAAACAGCCCAAAACACTAGAAAGGAAATGAAAGAGGAAGAAGAAGAATTTGGATTTGATATCCCGCTTTATCACTACCCGAAGGAGTCTCAAAGCAGCTAACATTCTTCTTTCCCTTCCTCCCCCACAACAAACACTCTGTGAGGTGAGTGGGGCTGAGAGACTTCAAAGAAGTGTGACTAGCCCAAGGTCACCCAGCAGCTGCATGTGGAGGAGTGGGGAAGCGAACCCGGTTCCCCAGATTACAAGACTACCACTCTTAACCACTATACCACACTGGCTCTCAGTGTGAAGGATCTAAAATAAAACCCAGCTGCAATAACATACATCCAGTCTTCAGCGAACTGCAAAAATACAAATCAATTAAAATGTTGCAAGTTTTGATTTATTTATTTTTTTAAAAAGCTTATTTAAATGTCATTAACGCTTATAATTAAAGATCCAGCCACATTAGCTGGTCTACAAGAACCTACTGTACTTGAGTACTGTAGTTGCTATTGTTTCCCCCCTATTATTATGTTATTTATTTTATGTTTTCATTTTGTATTTATATATTATAAACCTCAATGTGACCTTCAGATGAAGGGCCATACATAAATTAAATAAGTAATAGTTACTATTTGAATCCACCTGATATTATCATCTACCTCACATTTAACCAATTGGCTAAGCAAAACATCTTGGGTCACTTTATCACAGGGTTCAGTGAAATAAAGAAATAAATTTTCTGCAACATTCACACAATCCGCTACTATACTATTAATCTGATACAAAAATAGAAGCAAAGCATCTTTGGAGGGGGACCCCAGAAAGTGGGGAACCCAGAAAAACAACTCCAGGCTGAAGAGGTTAAACTGACCGGATCATCCTACATTGTCACTAGCCGACACTAATATCAATACATTCAAGACAGGAAATATCTATTGCAAAAATAAACTCCGCAATATTTTTAAAAATCTCTTAACAGTAGTACCTTTTCAAGCCAATCTTCCTAAATCTAGGGAATAAAGGTAGAATAGATGTTCAAAGGTGAAGCAATCTTCAAATATCTCTCTTTGTGACAGATTAAATAACTGAAAACGAGTATCAATTCATCTAATGCTTCACATATGGCGAAAATCCAATGATGGCGTACTCAAGGTGTTTTGAAATCCGTAAAGTGAATAAATGGCTAAATGTTTGAATCCAACATAGCATGAACTTTCTGCCAGTGCAAGTATTTCTGCCACCCCCTGGGGTCACTGTCCTAGGGATAACTCCTGTAACAAAGGGCACTGGTCACTTGCCCCTCTATCATGGCTGAGCGGGCCAGGGACGTAGCTCTCAAATTACTCAAATCTGCAGGATAAAGTTTAGGATTTCTACCAGGACGATGGAAGAACCCTGTGACAGTTTACAGCTGAAATGACTCATCTTCCTTTGCCCCAGGGAACATCTAGCACCCTTCACACCCCAGCAGTTGTCAAACTCCTCTCACTTGCATTTAAACTGTAGGCTTGTTTTTACACCCACTCTATCCTCCATCCAGATGGGCAAAAGGTTTTACGAGAGATCAATGACATACCAACCAGGCAAAAGTACTTGGGTTGCAAAGAGTTCTGAGGGTCAGAAAAAGAAGACCACATCTAACCCCTGGGCTTCGGGCTACAACACACCATAAAAAGACTCATTGTTTTGTCACTAAAGTGCAATGAGCAAACTCCTTGTGTTGTCACCAGTAAAAACTACCGTAACCTCTTTTACTTTCTTTAAACAAGTAAGAACTTGACTCATTTAATAGTCCAGTTTATTTTAGTTGTCCTCACTTTACCCATACCTACGGGATCTATAATCAATTCTCTGCAGCTGGATGAAAGATTTATGAATTTCCATAAAACAGAAAGAGAATAATGCGTACAAAAAACTAAAAGGAATGTTGGTGCCAAATGTGGTAGCACTGTTGACAGAAAGTTGGCTCTCAGGTTATTACACAGATCTCACTACACCAAGTCAAAATCCAAGCAGGTGATCTGCATTACTGATGAATGGTTTTTTGTTTTGTTCCAAACTTTTCCTAAGGAGTCAGGAACATTTCAAACCATAGTAGAAGAATGATGGGTTTTATGGTGTTTGTGCACAAACAGAATGGACTTCCACCCTCACAAGAGAATTTCCTCTTCCTCTCTTCACCCCTGCAGCCAAACGTGCTCCGAAAATCTGTTCTGAAGAATTAGGAAAATTTCCAGAGCAGATTGAGGGGGCCGCATGGAGGAGGAGAGGAAGGGAAGGGGAAATCCCACTGTGTAAACAGAAGTCTACTTGCACAATGTTGGATTTTGCCCAATCTAGGGAACTGGAAATTATAACACAACCACTCTGCAGTATATCACTGCAGAAATAATATTTCTTTTGTAGCATATCCATACAGAGAGTTTAGATGATCATATCTTTTGCTTCAAAGGTATGAACAACCCTTTTGCCTGCACACACACCCTCTGTTCACATAAGAGAGTAAACAAGCTGAGCAACCATGGTTAGCCAGGTTATTAAACCAACTTTAAACCATGGTTTAATATCTTGGCTTGTTCCAAACCATAGCTTCATAGCTTGACTGCTAGCTTAGACAAGGAGACTTATGAAGGGCCTGTGGGTAAAAGGCGTGTTTATATCTCTCCTTCATAAGGTAAGGCAACTGAAAATCAGGTTTATTACAAACATTTTTTTCTTAAAGACAATCAGAATCTTTAGCATGCAAAAAAATATGGCTTTGTAGAAACATTTTAAAAGGTTGACAATTTCATTCTGTAGAAAAAGCATATTCTGGTACCTTCAGAATTGCATACAGCATTACACAATAAACAGCAAACACCTGGCATGAATGTATTGAATGCTAAAGTAGTCCTTTACTAACATTTTATCTTTGGGCAACATATCTCAATGGGGCATATAAATTGTCAATTATATTTTGTTTTGTTAGATGTGTTTAGGTGTCATTCAACACCTGTGGAATAAAAAAAAAAGCATAGATGAATATTTCTTTATTTTATTTAACAAGGTTTATGTGGTGATTAATCATCAAAACTTCTAAGCAGTTTACATACAATATTATAAAATATATGTTAAAAATATAGATAAAATCAAATGATAAAAACAAGTTGACATAATAATTTTAAAATATGAGTAAAATCAGCAACTATAAAAATATACAGAATAAAATTACATATTAAAATACCTATCAAAATTAGATGTCTGGGTGCTCATACCAAAACAAAAATGGTTTTAGCAGACACAGAAAACAATACAGCAAAGGTGCCTGTCAAATGTCAATGGGCAGAGTTCCAGAGTATGTCCTACCACACTGAAGGATCATTTCCTTGCAAGTGTGGAAAAAACATTATGTAGCACTTGTAAAAATGCCAGTTCCTCAGATCAAAGGGGTCAAGTGGACATATTTTGGGTGAAGCAATGCTTCCAAATAAAGTGGTCCCAAACTGTTGAGGGCTTTATATACTAATAGTAAAACCTTGAATTTGGTCTGGCAACAAACTGTCAACTGTTGCAGATATTTTAACACCCCTGTCAGCTGTGATCCAGTAGCACTCTGCACTCTTGGCAGTTTCCAGATCCAGCACAAGGTCCACCCCACCCCAGATCTAGCACAGATCCACCCCACATAGAGTGTGTTGCAGCAATCCAATCTTGAAATCACCAGTGCCTAAACTGCTGTGGGCAAATTATCCTAGTCTGAAGTTGACAGAAGACACTCCTAGCCACTGAGGCTAGCTGGGCTTCCAGCAATGAAGCTGGATATAGAAGCATCCCCAGACTGTGTTCCTACTCCTTCAGAGTTCCTACCCAGGACAGGCAATTGGCCAATTTCATGGATATGGGAACCACTGACGGTACCTCTGTCTTGCCAGAATTCAGTTGAAGCTTACTTGCCACCATCCATACACTGGTCCAGGGCATAGCACAACCTCTCCCAACTCAGATGTTATGGACGTTGCCTAAAGAACACGCCCAACAGCTTCATATAGATATCAAATAATGTCTGGCATAAAATAGGACCTCTCCCAATGCTGCTCTCTGGATTCTGCCACATAGGCAGGACAGGAACCGATGTAGCATAGTTTCCCCAGTTCTCATCCCACGGAACCAGTCAATGAGATACCATGGCCAATGGTATTGAAAGCTGCAAAGAGACAGAGAAGCAGGAGCAAAGTTGCATCCTATTGTCCTGCTCTCAATAAAGCTCAAAGTGACCAAGACAAGCTAGGACCAATGGCCAAGGCTGAACCCAGATTGGAATGGGTCTAGATAACCAAGAATGCCTACAGAAGATGATAAATTCCTTTATTCTCTGAGAATTTTATTACATTAAAACAATTCAGCCAGCGTAAATATAACCTCTTATGAAGGTGCCGTACAGTACACAATAATTTATTGGCTCCCTGACAAAAGTACAAGTTAAGCAATTGTTTCTGAAGTTGTATCTTCAGGGGCCTTTAAAGGTCTGACTCTGCATAATATTAATTACTTCATCATACCTCAGTTTGCATTATAAATTACATTCTGGTGGGTGGAAATAAGAGTGTAAGAAAGGAAAATACAAAAACAAATCAATCATCTAAAACAAAATCCCTTACCCCTCTGAAATTCCAGCCTTTGGTGGAAGTAAACAAGGAAAAGTTGTTCTGCTGCTGCTGTTTAGGCCTGCAAGATGAAACAAAAGAAAGCATTTGTTTCCTGCATTTTTAGGTGTCAACAGTCCCTTATCAAAATGGGCTGGAGAACAATACTTCAGTGCTTTCTCCAGGCACGATTTGCAATGGAACACTAAACCTTGGTTTAGCATTATAAGAATGAGTATATCAAAAGCTTCCACTTCCGTTTTAGAGTTGCTGCAACATCCTGTGTCATCCAAATCAGGTCAAAGTGTGGTTAAGATTAACCTCAATTAGTTGAAACAAGCCAAGTTCAGATGGGTGGGGTAGAAATAATAAAATAAAATAAAATAAAATAAAATAAAATAATAATTATTATTAACTATGTTTTGAAGTTGGATTATTTTAACTAACCATATTTATGATTGATCACATTTGTCCAGAATCAGACAACACAGTAATCTGTAGGTAATCTAAAGCAGAAAGGGATTTGCTTGCTTGCTTGTCACCCATTTGACTGGGTTGCCCCAGCCTCTCTGGGCGGCTCCCAACAAAAATAGTAAAAACACGATAAAACATCAAACATTAAAAACTTCCCTGAACTGCCTTCAAGGGCTGCCTTCAAATGTCTTTTAGAAATCACATAGCTGTTTATCTGTTTGACATCTGATAGGAGGGCGTTCCACAGGGAGGGCACGACTACCAAAAAGGTCCTCTGCATGGTTCCCTGTAACCTCAACTCTCACAATGAAGGAATCACCAGAAGGCCCTCAGAGCTAGATCTCAGTGTCTGGGCTGGATGGAGGTGGAAACGTTCCAAACTCTTTCTCGCAGCCACATTGAAGACGGAAGGGTATGTGTGCAAGTCAGAGGCTCTCCAAAGCTCACTGAACAATGGTTTAGAAACAGAACCAGTCCTCTCTTACATGAACTATTTTCGTCTCCTATTACCTTCTTTTAACTAACTGTACTTCTGAGATATTTCCTTTTATTTACGGTAAAATGGTTTAATATGAATGGATAGGCTACCAATGGCTGCTAGCCATGATGGCTATGTTCTATCTCCACTGTATACCTCTGAATACCAGTGGTTGAAAATTGCAAGAACTCTACTTCGAAGAAATTCAATACAGCCGTACCTTGGTTTTCGAACAGCTTAGTTCTCGAACATTTTGGCTCCTGAATGCTGCAAACCCAGAAGTGACTGCTCCGGTTTGTGAACTATTTTTGGAAGCCGAATGTCCAACAGAGCTGCCACAGCTTCCGATTGGCTGCAGGAGCTTCCTTCAGCCAATAACAGAAGCGACACTTTGGTTTCCAAACATTTCCGTTCGACTTTCAAGGTATGACTGTACTTGGAAGAGAGAATGGAAAGGAAACAGGCCATCTGGACCCTGCACATGTGAAACTGAGCTGTGCATTCTTCCAAACATCTGAGTCAAAAGCTTGGAGCCTTGCAGTGGAACATGTAATTGTTTATAGGTTATCTTCACGAACTAATTAAGCCTGAAAAAATTATGCAAGCTACGTTTTCTAGGCTGTATGGAAATAGCCAGAGATATCTTTCTAGAGATCAGTCTTACTACTCTGATTTCTATTTTTGCCAGTTTTAACACGCTGTATTTCCTTTGATGTTTCAGTCAGAGCAAACCACTTCACAGATCATGAGGATAGTTGTCTTTTGCTGTTACTGTGTTTGCATTGTCTAAATAAACCACCTTCACAGGAAATGGAAACAATCTTAACACCACGTTCACAGACCACAATTACTAATTAACAAAGTGTTGAAGCCTGTGAAATCAACCTGTGTCCCACTGGGCTGGAGGGGCGGGGGCGGGGAATGATTAGCTTGTTGTTGTTTAGTCGTGTCCGACTCTTCGTGACCCCAGGGACCAGAGCACGCCAGGCACTCCTGTCTTCCACTGCCTCCCGCAGTTTGGTCAGACTCATGTTTGTAACTTCAAGAACACTGTCCAACCATCTCGCCCTCTGTCGTCCCCTTCTCCTTGTGCCCTCCATTATTAGCTTATTGTGGTCTATTACATGTGGAGGAAAAAGAAATACTTATACTTGGGGGGGGGGGGGCTTGTTTTCCTACCACAACCAATTCTCTTGTTATCAGCATGAATCAAGAGGACGCAACTCCAATTAACTTCTAGAATTACCAGCATCTAGCACTCCTTTTCCTTAGACAACTCCCAAGAGCCGACCACACACTTTTGCAATGTAAACTTGACCTAGAACAACCTGTCAAACTTTCTTTCAATTTGGCACATTCTGTAAAGAAATAATCAAATTTATTGTTTTAGGAAACAGATAAAAAGGGATCTGAACAAATACATACTTTGACCACACTTCTAGTTTATTTATTGCCATAATTCTAGCACTCATGTTAGTGTATATTGTGCAATTACGGGCACATGCAGACTTGGTAACATAGTCAAGTGCTCATCTGGTGGTAGTATCCCAAAAAGGCACGATTTGTTGGCTAGTTTAGGAACACACTAGAGTCATCTCATAGTTTCCAAATGACTATGAGTCAAACTGATCTTGTAGTTTGCAACACCTTGCACTTGGGTATGTGGAGGAGGGCAGAATTACACATCATTTATATCTACCATCTAAAAGCAATTTAAGTGCTTCCATTCAAGAGAGATAGAACAATCATATTTCCAAGAATGTCAATTTCATAGAATTATGTGTATTTTATTTTGTTTTGAAACAAAAAACATGATATTGAGGTTTTGCAGGGGAGGGGGAATAAAGTCCAACTGAATTATTTTAATCAGTGGATGGGTACACAGGTGGGGGTGGGCATGGAAACCATAATCAGTACACTCTGTGTTCTTGAGTCACCCTGGATTTGATGCGACTCATAGTCATTAGTAGCGTGCACACACACACAAAAGATAAACACAGTATCTAATGGGATACTAAGATGATCAAATCCATCCGGCAGGCAATCAGGCCCTGGTGGCGCAGGAAGGGGTGTGTGGTGGGTGCGGACTGCCCCGGGTGTCATCACTGAGGGAGGTGACCACGGGCCTGGCCTGCAGTGCGCCCAAGCCACATGTCTCTCCTGGGGAGTGACGCAGTGGCTTGGGCACGTGCAGGCTCCGCACTGCCCAAAACGGCAAGGTGGGGCTTGCGGACTCCGTGGAGGTTCCATGCAACGTGCTCTGCCCCGGCTTGCCCCACCCCTGAGTGCAGGGCATTTGTGCAACACTGGACACCCGAGCAGCTAGCTATGCTGCTGTCAGGCCCAGCGACTTCCTGACCTTGATCATCCTTCAAAGGCATACACTCATATTCTGATTATCCAATCCATAAAAGGTAGCTCTGTTTTACCAAGGTTAACCACCAATACCAGGAATGAATCTCCCCTCTGACTTAAACTCAGCCTCCTTCTGAAACTGACATTGATTCAGGGCTCAGCCTTGCACCAACTGGGAAGTTTGCCAAAGCATTAATTTACTGGTACTAGGAGCTGTCCACCTCACTTTGGGAATCTTTGTCCAAGAAGTTTGGGGACATTAAATTCTAGTCAGGACAGACAACACCTGTGAAAGTTTTGATATCAGCTTTTGATATCAGTTTCGATATCAGCAGGCAAAAAAACAACAGCAGGCAAAAGGGATGGGTAGAATCAGTCTGCATTCACTCTGACGTTCAGAGACCTGTGCTGAACAAGAAGAAACAACTAGTTCATTTCTGCACTCATTTTTCCAATCCGATCATTCAACAATTACCAAAAATGGACCTCTTAGCTGAGCCTACTTTAAGCTCCAACTGTGTGGTGCCTATCCTGCATTATGAGGGCCACCTGTACTGCCTTTTACCTTCATGCCAGTGCTAAGCAGGGAAAATAGCTCTAATTTTTACTATCACAGAGTTAATCCAAATAGTCTAGCCATTTCAAATACTTAGGCGGTACGGCTTACCTAGAGCCTGGTATTTTTGCTTTGTATTCTTTTCTTAATACTGGATTTAAAAACTAAGGTTTAGGCTTAGATTTCACTCAAGAGCTTTCCGGCAAAATATTCTGCATATACATTTAATTTTCATTTCCTGGTAAAACGGGCACTTTGAATACTTGCTGCATTATCTCTGCAGGGTCACTTTATTAACCTAATGAAAGATCTAACAAAACGAAAATGTTTTCAAGCTATTGGTTGTCACAGTTGGGTTCCTGTAGGAATATTTCTTGCATCAGTGTTGTCATGGCAATTTCTACAGAGAAAGCTACTGAATACACCCGAGTAATACCTGATGAAATTCCCTGGGAAGCTTCTTCATTCAGAATGTCAGCTAAGAGAAGAACACACACAAGCCTCATCAAAATCTACACTGAATGATTTTTAAAATATAATTGTTATTTTCTGAAACATGTTATTTTCATACCCTATAGTCAATAGTCAAGAATGATGGGAGATGTAGTTCAGCAACATCTGGAGGCCCACAGGTTCCTGACCCCTGCTCTAGAGCAGTGTTTCCCAACCTTGTGCCTCCAGCTGTTTTTGAACTACAACTCCCATCATCCCTGACTAGCAAGACCAGTGGCAAGGGATGATGGGAATTGTAGTCCAAAAACAGCTGGAGGCACAAGGTTGGGAAACACTGCTCTAGAGTGTACTTGATTGGGGGGGCGGGGGCGGAAGGATATTTATTAATGCTCCTCCATGCAAACAAAGAAAAAATAAAAAGAAACCACATTAAAAAAAACTAGCAAGTCGGAAAGACAGCTCTATTAAGCCCTTTCTCCCAGGTATGGTAGTTTTCTATACAGAGGGATTTTTTTTTTATTTTAATTGTTTTGTCAGGAGGAGCATTCAGTCCCACAAACTCCACACCAGCTCTGTAAAATGATACAGCCCAGATAATCATATTTAGAGTATGTACACATTAGCGGTTTGAAATGCAGCAGGGTGTTTCAAGTCACATTTGTACTTGTCATACACACTAGACATAGGATGGGGGTATCTTCACCTGATGCACATTACCTGATGGGTTTCCCTGCACCTGCAAACGCTGCACTACTCCTGCTCAAGGAAGATGTCACATGTGCATGTGCAATGGCTATCTCAACTTTACATACCTCAGCTTAACCACGACTTGAATTTTCCAATCGGATGGCAGCTGATTTGAGGCGTCTTTCTCAAGAAGCTACAGGATAAGTATGGATTGTGATTATCGTCAAACACCTGTGGTGGGAGCGCAGTGGAGCTGAAGTAAACAGTAATGCGTACATACTTCCTCAATGACAACCAAACAAAATGTGACATGGGGGATCTGGACGACTTCTTTCTGAGCACAAAAGCAGTTACAGACAGGCCCAAACTGGATTGGGGCCACAGTGCTGGGGTGCAGGAAAGCCTTCCCTCTGCACTAATGGAATATGTATCTATATATCTACGTCTACGGTATATCAATAGCTATCTATCTACCAATCTACCTATCTATATAAATATATCACACACACACCCTTCCCACCACAGCTAAAAGCTGCTGAGGGCAGGAAGGAAACTATGCAGCAGGTGAAGTCAACCTCCACTCAGCAGTGTAGCCTCAAACCAATTTACCACCCCCACAGTTGCTTTAGAGCAAAGAAAAATGTCTAGTGTTCTAGTTTTCCTAGAATGAAAAGTGTTCAGACTAAAACACAGAGTTGATACAATCACTCCAAAACCGATTAAAGCATAATGACTTACTTGTATTTCTACAGTGTAGCAGTAGCTCACAAGTCTGCAAAACCCAACATTAGATAATTCCTTGTAACATGTGGAAACTATTTACATCAGACGTAACCATTTACTACTATTTATGCCAGAGCATGTTTGAAATTACATGGTGGTTTATTTTGTATTTTTCATCCATGTTTTCACTATCCCCATCATGCACGTGCACATACAAACACACACACCCCATACTATGTCTTTCCTCCTATGTTTTTCCTGTGACTTGTCCCGTTTTTAGCTATACATTTAAATACATCCCCATTTTGGTTTGCTCACCCTTCCTAACACTGAACAGCTAGCCATGTAGTATTCTCTTTAAAATATACACAGTCAGGAGCAAGCAGGAGATCAGAGATCTTTATTTTTGTTTTTTAATAACTTGCTTTCTTCCATCTTAAAATGGAAAAAGGATCGTGCTTTTGAAAACAAACATTCAGTTTAGAGGACAATTTGTTTTGCAGACATTAAAGCAAGTTCGCCTTCTCTCAAAAATGTAATCCAGAACGTGAACATGAAAGAACAATGTTTTCACTTGCGCTTGGTTGTTAAAATCTGAGTCATGCAGTAGAAGGAAAGTAAACAAAGAATATGAATTTGACAGTGGATGATGAGGGGAGGAACAGAATCCAGCATAATTTACACAGTTCATTCTGTAGAGTTTGCTATAATGGGAATCCTAGCACAGTACTATTATCAATAACTAGCAGTGACAGGAACACAAACTAGCATGCATATCATGAATCAGTTTTAATTCTGCTTATCTTGGAAACACAGAGTACCCAGGAATTTCTGTTTTATTGCAAATGTATGCATGTAGTGAACTTTCCAGAATTCTTCAACCAATCTTTTAAGAAAACTTGCCATTTTACATAGTGTGATTCTATGCTATCAGCTCAGCCCTGAGCTGGTCGAGTTGCATTTTGTGCAGTGACATTCATTCATAAACAAAATAACTCTTCGATAAACAAATGAAATACAGGCGTTGCTCAATTACACTGGGATTACATTTGCGGACTCCATGCACATACGTGAAAAGTGGGGAGGAGGGTGCTGTTGAGAGAGACTGGGAAGCATCTCTTTCTTGGCAGATCCCGTTCATCTCACCTGAGCCCAGAACTGGAAAGAAGACAACGTCCCTACTAGAGAGGAGTGGCAAACCAAGCTGATGGACTATGCCAAGATGGCAAAACTGACTGAAAAACTTTATAAAAGAATGGGAAACATTAGCAGGATTTTGATTTCACTTGTAGTGTAACAATTACCATGGATAATATGGATTCGGAGGGATCTCTGTACATGGATATATATTTGGATTCTTTTCTATAACTTTGTATTTGTAAAACCAAATAAAAAAGATTTTTTTAAAAAAAGGAAGTTGCTGGATACAACTTAATTTTACTTAGTTTCTCCCCCACCCCCACCCCAATAATATTGCTGCCTGATTGCGGGGTGGGAAGGAAGAGGGTAATGATGATCAGAAGGCAGAGGGACTCTTAAGTCCTGCCCCAGGAACAAAACTGACATGAACGAATGAACAAAGGGCAGGCAGGCAGGCAGGCAGAGGCATGGAGCACTGCCCCCACCCCCTATGCAACGGCTTTGCTGGCCAGGAAGAAGGAAGCCAAGGAGGGTGAATGAGTGAGGGGTGGCGCCCCGCCCCGCCCCCTACTCTTCAGCTCTCTACCACTCTTTTTGTGCCTTTTCTCTACCATTTCCTGGTTCAAATTATATATTTATTTCATGGCAATGCACACTAACACTGTTGCGAGCAAATGCAATGCGTGTAAGTGGAGGATGCCTGTATAGTGCACTGAAGCTATAATCCTTAAACACAGGAGGTTAAGCTTGATTGGAATCCAAGAGTTTCACTTACAAGTAAATGTGTTCAGAATCAGGATGCAAGATACAAGAATAATATTCACTGCAGAGTATCAGTGTCAAGCAAAAACTGAATATTTATTCACTGGACGAAGATCATCATACTTTTGACTTCACAGAATGCTATAACAGACCACCCAAATGGACATTTATTTGATATAAAATGTCTATTGCTGTCACTATCACATCATATGAAAATTAGCACTTAATACCCATAAGCCACCAAAGAAATTACTACATCCATGCTAAAGTTTAAATGACTCCTCTAAATATTTATTCAGGGGAAGAATAAAGGAAATATGCTGCTGAAGCTGAGAAGCCATCTTTCAATGTTTATTAGAAAACAGGTAAATATAGTCAGGCCTCTTAGATACTACTAAGCAAAGGAAGCATGAACTCTGGGTATACATACAAAATCACTTAGTTGCCCCTTAACCCATAAATACATAAAAGTATACACCTTAAAAATAGGGTAAAAGTAAAGGGGCCCCTGACCATTAGGTCCAGTCGTGGCTGACTCTGGGGTTGCGGTGCTCATCTCGCTTTACTGGCCGAGGGAGCCGGTGTACAGCTTCCGGGTCATGTGGCCAGCATGACTAAGCCGCTTCTGGAGAACCAGAGCAGCGCACGGAAACGCCGTTTACCTTCCTGCCAGAGCGGTACCTATTTATCTACTTGCACTTTGACGTGCTTTCGAACTGCTAGGTTGTGGCAGGAGAAGGGACCAAGCAACGGGAGCTAACCCAGTGAACTAATAGCAAACATCTTGGACAAATTCATATAAATGTTTAATTAAGCAAATATACAAATATACTGTTTATCAATGAAGCTGTGTTTTCTGAGATACAGTTTTAATTTAAGATGAAAATAAAGCCCATACAAAACATTAATCCACCTTTATGGCAATTGTTGAAATGATAGGAGAAAAACAAATAGCTATTCTTGGTGAAGTCTGCCCCCTGCTGTTCAGTGTTGTTAAATCCCCATTATAGAAATAATAGTTAAAGAATGTAGAACAGCACCACTTTACACAGGAATCAGATAAGAATGGTCTCCCTTGAAGAAATGTTTCACATCTGAACACACTGTGCAAGAACAGCTTAATCAAAAAAATCTGTTTGTTTAGAATAGGGACAAATGTAAGGTTCTACACTTGGGAAGAACCAGATGCACAAATAGAAGATGGGGAGCACCCGGATTGCCAGTAGTACATGTGAAAAGGATCTAGGGATCTTAGTAAATGACAAGCTTAACATGAGTCAACAGTGTGGTGCAGCAACAAAAAAAGTTAATGCTATTCTAGGCTACATCAACATAAGTACAGTGGTGCCTCGCAAGACGAAAAGAATCTGTTCCGCGATTCTCTTCGTCTAGCGGTTTTTTCGTCTTGCGAAGCAACCCCATTAGCGGCTAAGCAGATTAGCGCTATTAGCGATTTAGCGGCTTAGCGGCTAAGCTGTTAAAAGGCTATTAGCGGCTTAGCGGCTTAGAAAAAGGGGGGGGAAGCGGGGGGGAAATGGCGAGACTCGCAAGACATTTTCGTCTTGCGAAGCAAGCCCATAGGGAAATTCGTCTTGCGAAGCGCCTCCGAAACGGAAAACCCTTTCGTCTAGCGGGTTTTTCGTCTTGCGAGGCATTCGTCTTGCGGGGCACCACTGTACAGTGTCCAAATAAGTAACAGTACCACTCTATTCTGCCTTGGTCAGACCACACCTGTGTCCAGTTTTGGGAAGCAAAATTTAAGAAGGATATTGACAAGCTGGAATGTGTGCAGAAGAGGGCAACCAAGATGATCAAGTGTCTGGAAACCAAGCCTTATGAGGAATGGTTGAGGGAATTGGGTATGTCTAGCCTGGTAAAGAGGAGACTTCGGAAATATGATAGACATCTTCAAATATCTAAAAGGCTGTCAAATGGAGGATGGAACAACCTTGTTTTGCTCCAGAGGCAAGGACCCAAACTAACTGATTAAACTTACAAGATAGATTTCAACTAAACATCACTAAGAACTTTAATGATAAAAGCTGTTCGACCATGGAACAGACAGGAGGTGGTGGACTTTCCTTCCTTGGAGATTTTTTTTAAGCAGAGATTGGATGACTATCTGTCATGTATGATTTAGTTGAGATTCCTGCACTGCAGGGGGTTGGACTAGATGACCCCTCAAAGTCCTTTTCAACTCTACAATTCTGTGTTTCTATGAAATCTAGTGTCTATAAATATTAAGCACAACTGGTGGAGAGGAAAATCCTGCAAAGTGTTTCAAAACAATTTTTGAATGAATCTTCTAGACATAACATAAATTAAATATATGATCCCATTCAAACTCTCTATGTGGATCACAATTCAGCATCTCTGCAACATACAAGGAAGTTTTCTTTGAGAAGCAAAACACTCTTTCTAGCCAAAGAAGCTTTTCTGAGTACGCAAAGCATCTTTCTTTTCACAGAACAGAAAATCACAGATATGTGTGTTTTGGAACAATCCAGACTAATTCTCTATCTCAGAATACTTTTTTTGAGGGGGGGTGGTTTGAGAAGACTTTGATCCTAGTTACTATTCTCTGCACCTGAATATCTACAACCATACAAGACAATGTCAATTTAGTCAGTCACATCCATTGCTTCCCCACATTTCCCCAAAAACATTTTTTGATGTTAGAGTCAAGCTCATTGTTAAAACTATACAAACAAATGCATTGAACAATGAACTTTGTCAATGTAATACAAGTTATATTTCGCCACCTGGTTGCAAGACCACCTATAAATATTCCTTGATGTATACTTAAATAACCACTGTCATTATCTAATGGCCGTGGGCCAATTTGATGTTAAAGGCAGAAGGGAAAGCACAGATAAGGAGGTGGAAACTGTTACCAACCACTCCATCCACACTTTTCTGAAGCTCTGCTCCATAGCTATACTGGAGGTAGAAAGGAATAGCACAGGGAGGGCTGGCAACAGCCCTTGTGCTGTGGTTCCATGGGTGAATGGGACAGGTGGGTTGAACAGCCCACCTATCAATCATGTGATCTCATAATGATGCAGTGTGGTTGACAGATGGGTTGTCCCACTCACCTGTCAAAGCTGGCCCATGTGGTTTGCTACCCCTGACATAGTGTCTGTGTCTGCCCTGTCCCACTATCAACCTGCTGTTAGCTAGCTGGCCTATATTTAAATCATGGGTGGCCAATCTGTGACCCTCCCACCCCAGACTAGAACTCCCATCATCCCTGAATAGTAGCCAGACTGGCCAGGGCTGATGGGAATTGGAGCCCAACAACATCTGGAGGGCCACAGGTTAGCTGTAACATCACCCATCCTCATTTTGCAGTCCTATCCTTAGATGAGGGTTGGATGATCTAAGTTCCAACCTTACTATTTTATGAAACATGACTGAGGCCACATCTCAAGATGCCTCCTAGGCAGAGTCAGCTGAGAAATTATTTGATAAACAATCCAACAAGGGGAGACAAAGTAGAAAAGAATGAGTTAAGCTGCGCCAGATATCTTTTTAAATGTAATGGCTATACTATTACTTCTGCCAAGAATTTCCCAAAAGTTGTTCTGTGGAATATTGTTTCTCTTGTACTTCTGCAAATATTTGGCAATTCCTGATGGAAATGGCAACTCCCTTACTTGGTTTCAGAGTTTTTGTGCAATACTTTAAAATCCACATAGCTAAAAACTGTGCCACAACAAAAAGAGGAAGTAGAGAGAGCCAGAACAGAAAGCAAACTGAATTCTCAATCACGGTTTCACTGCAGTGAAGCTTTGGAACTTTGAAACTTTGGAACTGATCTTTTGAAGTGTCAAACACATGTAAATTTATATACTGTGTGCAGCACTTTGCTCAAATTAGGGAACATAAAGTACATGTTAAGCAGCTTCCCCATACAAGGCTACGGCTTTATACTATACAGTACTGTTTCCCATTCTGTAATGCACAGTGCAAATACTACATTGTGGGAAATAATAAAAATAATATTGCCAGCATCATATGAATCTATGGAGTGGTTGCATTTAGCATACTGTTCTGCCAGCCCAAGATCTCAAGGTCTCAAGATGATATTTTAGGAAACCTGGCCCTAACAAGTACCCTCCATGTTCAGAAGTCACTGAATAGCCACTGCTAAGAAGCAAAAGGAAAGGGATGTTGCCTTCACACCACATATGTAGGCTTCCCATAGTCAACTGGCTAACCACTGTAGAATGCACATGCTGTTTTAGATACACTTATGTTCTGACCAGGGGTGTTAACTTGAATAAAATATTGTGGGGCCCAGGTAAGCCCCGCCCTGCATACCTGATCACATGACAAGGGCACACACAGCATTTGAATGGGAACGCCCATCAACTTTGGGAGGCAGCCCCCTCAAATATATTATTGTGTGGGCTGAAACCCCCACAGCCCCTAGGAGTTAGTGCCTATGGTTCTGATGCACAAAAGCATTTTTGAGGCAAAAATGTGCAGTAGACCAAGCAGTCCCTTTGGGCTGCTCAAAATGTCCTGTAAATTCTTCTTTAAATGCTAGTTCTGCAAGGGATTAATCAAAAACTACAACTTATTTCCATGCACCTGGATCGTGGTAACTGCATCAAACATCAGAGGTAATGAGCTAATGTCAAATGAACTGCTTTCTGTGAATCTTTATCCCCATGATGTTTTTATCGTGTTAGTCTGTTCTGAGTATTTTTCCACTTAAGCCTGAGGTTCATGTGAATTTTTATTTGCTTCTGGAACCTCTTTTCCTTTTGTCATAAGGCCTATTTTTCTGAGAGCATATATGAGAGACTGAGATCACCTTCTGGACTGCCATCATGTTAAACATTAAAAAACAATGTTTTGCAGTCATTTCTGGGCGTGCAGTACCAGAACTGTTACGCTATGTGACTCATGTTCCCCAAGTGAATCCTCAACTTAACAGGCTCTTTGCCCATTTTCTTGCAACAACAGCTTCCAAGAGCTTTAAAATCCCATGCAATTGTTTCTGTTATAATAACTTAAATCTACTGCTGTTAGGGACACAACATGTACAGCAAGGTATTAAATGTGAACTTATTCCACAGTGTTCCAGAACAGAACATTTTAAATTTGGTGAACATTACTGCTTTGCTATACAGTACTTAATGTAACATCCATAAGACATGAAAAGAATACTCTCTCATTACATCTTCATTATAAGCTTCAGAAATCACACACACAAATGAACATCAATTGAGGAGAGTTAAATATGAAATCAATCAGCACAACACACTATCACTTGACAATATGATAGTGGCAGAGAAAGAAAAATCCTACCATTAATGTTTTGGTGGCCATCCGAACAAACCTTAAGTTGATTTGAGCATGAAAGTGTTAAACAGGAGTTTAAATGTCTGTAGTCCTCCAGTGATTGCTGGACTGCAACTCCCATCTTCACTGACCATTGTTCATGCTGGTAGGAGAAATCTAAGTGGGGGTCCCCAAAGATCTGTACTGAGACCTGTGTTTTTTAACTTCTACTTGTGGTTATTTATTAATTTATAAATCAACTCTTACATACTGTACCTCTCAACATAATTTACAAACAAGCCATAAAAACTGCTTAAAATACTTTTTAAAAAGAACAAAAAATTACTTGTTATGTGTTTATTTAATGTGTTTGAGAAATGGATCTTAGAAGTGTACTGGATAATGCATAGTGGAGAAAACTATGGCGTAGTTTCTCTTTTAGATCCATCTCCACAAATATCAAAGAAAACTCCTGGTTCATGACTCCAGTCTGTCTTGCACATGAAAACAGAGTCAGTTCCACTTGGAATACTATCATCTTGTAAATGGGACAAAACTAAACAGACTGGAATTCTGTCTTTGCTCACTAGAAATATAAAAGGGATAATACAGTAAGAAATGATACAAATTCAAGGCCAATGGGTGGTTTTTTACATTAAAAATAGCTTTTCGTCTCTAAACCAGTTCTGTAATCAGCTATTACATACAGAAGGTAAGAATTTAATCTCCCTCCTTCCAGATTCTAGGTCCACAATGTGCTCTCAAAACATAAAAAGTAACAGAATGAAGGGTCCCAGTTTTCCTGAAAAGTAGCAGTGGGCAAATACAGTAGATTGTACTGCCTAGCACTGCTTCAAATGAGGGAGAGGGGAATTAAAAAGGTACAGCTTTAGTCACCCTTCTTCCCTATAACGATTTGACCCTTGCTTGTTGAAACTCGCTACAGCTGCACTCCTAATCCTACCTTGCCCTAATACATGATAAACAGAAAATCAGTGATGACATGAATAACATACCTAGCAGTCACTGAAAGCTTGAATATCACTCAAGTCATTCCAATTTGTACAGACTTCTGAAGTTTGTCCAAGAACACTTATTTTCCAATACTGAAGAGGGGCTCTACATGTGTTCTATGCTCCATTGAGATTGGGATCCCTCCACTTATGCGGGGGTTACGTTCCAGGCCCTCACGCACATAAGTGAAATCACATAAAGCAGGAGGCATCCACCAAAAAACCTCTAAATACCTATTTTCCCCTCCCTCCCTCTCTCTAATCCAAATCAAAATATCGAGAGTTTAAACTCTGGGACCAGCTGGAGGATATGCAGGAAAGAGGCTGCTGCTGCTGTGCTACCCTGTGCACCAGGTGTTAGGCAGGGAGGCTGCGCAGCCTAAGCAAAGCCCCACTGCACCTCCAATCTCTTTGGGACTTCCTCTGCCCTCACTGACATCCTCTTTGGGCTCTGGGGAGAGGCCCCCCACAAGCCATGAGGACTATCCAGCTCTCCCCCACCATTTCCTGGTATGATTCTATCTATTTATCCATTTATTTATTTCCCTACACAGTCACAAATGAGTAGAATGCCTGTATAACATGCTCAGAAGGCTCACTTCAGGGAGCGACTGGTCTTGTATAAAGTTGCTACACAGACAAAAGTCCTCTTGGAATACAGCTTAAAGAGGAATAAGTGATTGCATGCACCAGGCTTATATTATGCTAACAGAAAACTAGTAAGGGGCGTGGGGACTTTTATCCCAGTCCAGTCTCTGCTATAGTAGATTCCTATATGCAGGGTGGGAACCCCCTCCCATTGCGTATCTGCAATGTGACATACAAACACATCAGCAGCACATCTGAAATGGCCTGAATCCATTGTACCCCTCCAAGACCCTCTCATGTTATTCTTTGTAGAAACTAGCCTCGGGTTACTAAACTGAAGACACAAATGTAAACATTGTATTCTTTCCATTCAAAATGAAGGCTGCATATCATGTTCTTCCTTTGTCCTCCTTATTTCAAAACTACAGTACAGGTATCTGTTTGCCTCATGTATATTCTTTCTCTCATGAGAAATGCAACAATCCAAGAAAAAAGGTTGCCTTACCATGTTGTGTTTTCTTCCGTCTCTATTTGGGCACATTGGCTTATCACTGTAGGGCTGCTTATAAGAATGGCAGGTCTACTAGTGTTCATTGCCCTTAAAGAAAATACAAGCCTGGATTGAGCAATTGAAGAAAACAATTTACACATGTACACTTCCACATATCTATGAAATTTTTACTATTGTCTCCTTGGTGCAAGTAAGATTGCTTTCGCTATCAGTAGTAGTTAAAAGGTAGGCAATGGATTGCCACAAATATGGTAGAACTAAGAGCACCCCTGTTCAGACACACTTTCTTTCTTCTCCATTTGCTAGCTGCCTGGCAAGCATCAGAGTCAACTACAGTGGGGGGGGGGGGTCCTGAAGCTGGTGGACACTTACTTCTACATACTTCATTTTCAAGCCACTTCAAAGAAACACACACACAGCATTGCAATGAGATTACTGTCAATGCTACTGTGATACTGTTCTATCCTCCCCAATATTCTTAATTAGCTTCTGAACTCTGGCAGCAGCTCGGCAGCAACAAGGAGCAAAGAACAATGCAAAAGATGCAAAACAACAAATCTGATATCCATTAATGTTTGTTGCAATTGTAAGCCCCCAACAGGGGAATTTGATTTTTCTACTATGCAAAAAGTTGGAGTAAGGTATATTTCTCGTGAATGTTTGAGGTGAAGATAAAGGAAATGAGAAACAAGCAGAGTTTTAGTTGCATGATAAATAAGTCAACTGAATGTTAGGCCTTGTTTTGTCAACTATCCCTTCCTCAAAACAGCTAACACAATTTGCCTTTTGTTTTTATCTCCGAGTGTGTGCCAAGACAGTTGGTGTCAGTAGGATTATGCCCACAGGCCATGCAAAGCAGAAGTGCTTGAAAAGCAGCATTCAGAGCTAGCTCATTACTATAACATAATATTCAATTTCTAACATTAAGTTTTAGCACTGTAAATGTGCCAGCAATATTCACCCTCATTACTAGGTCTTTCAAATAAAATTGCAAGTAGATTTAGAAGCTACCATAAAATATTACCAACCACAATTACTGCCAAACTACAATGAATGAGGGCTCCAATACAAAGGTGGCTTGTTGGTTATGAATAAAGTCTGAACTCAGCCCAGGCAATTTCCACAGCCCACCAAGAGACACACAAGTTACAATGAAAACTAGAAGTTGCTTTCAAAAGAGTCACAATCAAAGGCAGAATTTGCCAGTAAGTTGCAGCAGCAAAGAAAGGTTGCCACTTCTTTATTGACTCTGCTCCTTTGCTTTTCCTGGAATAATACTTTCTTAAGTGCTTTCAGAATAAAACAAAATAGCATAACAAATGAAAATAGAGACAGGCCCATCCCCTGACCTACAATCAAATGCATATAATAATAATAATAGTAAAGGCAAAGGGACATGGAAGAACCTTATCTAACAAGTTATATTTAAAAACAAAAACATACCTTTAAACCCTACAGGAAAATCAAAACTGAGGATTATGTTCTAGTATCAGGAGATGATGCACTCCAAAGATAAGGAATACCACAAAGAAAAAATAATAAGTAAAGCACACTATAAGGCAAAAAGAGACAGGGAATATAAAGTGACCAGATAAATAAGAAGAATGATTATAATAAAGATAAATAAGACAGCAAAATTGATGTCTACATGGAAACTAAGCCCAATTCAGGAAAAAAGAGGAGACACCTGGATAAAAATTAGACCTGATAAAAACCAATGTGAGCAGCAAAATTTAAGAAAGAAAAGCAGCTGAAGATAAGAAATGATAAGCCTATATAAAAGGGCACTGCAATAATGAAGTGCAGACAGTAGGTGATAATCAACCAGTCTGTCTTTTATTTTCAACTGATACCCCCAAAGCTCAAAGATATGCAAGAGTGAGAAGTGAAAAGGAAAAGAAAAGGATGAAAATATACATCAGAATTAAACTTCCAAACAAATGGGGATTTCTTTACACAACTCCCCCACAAAAATAAAAGGTTAAAAGAGACAGAAGTGGAACTATGATGTCATAAGAAATTTCAGTTTTGTATAAATTTCATTTTTAAAAAGACATCCATGAGAACACAACCACAAGGCAAGCAAGTATATTAGCAAAAGGCAGTGATGTCAAGAATGGAAAGATACACTTGTGTGTTATCAGAAAAAAATGAAGCCAAAACATTGTAGAAAGCAATATAAATTAATAAGGACTGCTATAAATTGAATACAAAAATAAACAACACCCTAGGATGCCCACAACAGAAATAGTGAAAGAAGAAGAGAAACAAGACACGGAGCAGAAAACCTGCAGAGGGGTTGACAATGTCGTGGCAACCCTAAACACTACAGGCCAGTGTCTTGTGCTAGTGAATTAAACACTATGCATCTAGAAAAGATTATGAGGAAAGCCATTAACTGTATTTTCCACAAAATGTTAAGACACGGCTATTTTTCATGCAAGTATTCCATTGATACTAACAGATTCCATCATTAGCACTGAACCAGCTGTTTCCTGACCTGCTTGGCCCTTATGCACACATTCCCTTTTGTTAAAACGTCTGTTCTTCCAAAGCCACTACCCATGTAAGTAGCCCAGAAGGTTCTACAGAAGGTTCATAAACAGAAAGGAGAGTTTTCCTCTCTGTGTTTGGGGACCCTCCTTTATCAGGGCCTCTGATCACACAGAGGGTTCTGCGTCCATTAAAGTGAACATGAGTAAAAGACCCCTGCAGGCATTACTCATGCCATGTAGGGAGGATCAGGGGCTAAGCATACAGGGAAATACATGCAAGAAGATAGGGCAGGAGTGTTGGTGAGAGCAGATATGGGGGACATGCTGGAAGCGACGTGGTGGGGTGTGGAGGGAGATGGAATTGAAGTCCAATTATGCAAGGGGAAACCCAATGCACAATCCATCAGCAATTGATGTAACTAAGTATGTTTGTATTTTACTCACTTTGTACATGAAACTTACTCTAGTTCCAAATAAAGCACATAAATAGCTCATTGCTTGACTAGTTCTTTTGTTTATATTATTCTGGAAAACAGAAGGGGAAAATACAACCACAGAATCAAATGATGGGCTACACCCAAGTAATATATGGCATCTGCTTTGAAGCCACTTGCAAAAATAATTTCATGAACATGTCCCAGCAGGTATAGATTAGTCAGCACACCAACATCATCTGCAGTAACACCACCAAATACATCCTCAGACTCTAGCTTTCCTCCTTATGTATGTATGCAAACATACATCTGAACACACAAGCATGTGATAAATGGGAAGGTCCTGGCTGTTGGGTGACTTATGTGTAATTACACCTAACAAGCTAAGAATCTGCAAGAAGTGTTCTTGATTGTCAATCGTACTTTAAGAATACAGCACTGAAAATTGATATTTTAAATGGAAACTTTTGCTATTGCGGACAGGGGGATATACAGTACACGTTTTTGTGGGGAGGAAGGGGATTCCATTTCATTCCCCCTCCTTCCTGAAGTACCTATGTGGTCTCATCTTTAATATAACACAATTGTAGGGAATATTATTAAAAACTTCAATAGCTGGAACTAAAATTTTACAGTGCAATCCCATACATGTCTACTCAGAAAAAAATGTCATTGGGTTCAATGGTGCTTATTCAATGGTAAGCAGATATAGAACTGCATCCTAAGGATTTCTGCCCAATTATTTTCCACATAAAGAAAGGTAATGCACAGTATCCCTCATACTTAAAACAAAATCCATCATACCAGCTGGATGCAGTAGTACCTAAACAAAAAAGGAAAGACGTACCAAGTATGGATATTCCATTGCTTTAAACCCTTAAAAGTCAATAAATGATACTTAGGTCCCCAATTCTACACCATTGTATGTTAGCTAAATACTTTTAGATTTGCAGGACTGATATTTTAGGTCTGCTTCTTGCAACATCAATACTACTAGGAATAAATAGCCCAAAAAACAACATCAACCATCCTCAAGAAGTTTTCCCAAAGATAACAACTTAATAATCAAGTGTTCTGACCAACTTAGTGGTCTTTTCCCAACACCAATATATTTAAACAAGCACTTTACAGAAGCCTAGACATTCAAACTACATGTTACATGCTCAGATCCTGTTAAAAATGATGTACAAAATAATAAAATGCAAGGCAGAGAATAGTGGTTGCATGTGCCAAAGTTTGATTAAGATATCTTCCTGATCTCAAAACGTTTAGGACTTTCAAGTCCAAACCAGTACATTGAGTTCTGCCTAAACAGTGGGTGGGAGCATAGATGAGATGTGCTTTCTGCTATGTAGCCAACTACAGTTGACAACCTAGTTACTCCATTCTAGATCAACTTAAGTTTCTGAATACACTTCAAAGGCTGAATACACCATGTAGAGTACATTACAATAATACAGCCCAGAAGCTATCAGGCCATGTATCAAAATGATCAAAAATACAAGATTTGTTTTAGGTTTAGCATGATGTGTGAGCCAGGCCTCTGCCCTGAAAGACAAATGTAATAATGTTTAAAACCCCTCATGTGAGTGACAGATACATAAACTATACTAATTGGGAGCTGTTTCAAAACTCCAACCACAAAAAAGTCACATTTCTCTCAGGAAAATTGCCCTTCTTTTCTAAGTAATTATCTCCCTATTGGCCCTAATCCAACATGGAGAGTGTTGAAATCTCCAAAACTATATACTCCCAAAGAGTCAAAGGACTATCTGTGATGATATGATATAGATAAATGCTTGCAGAATAGGGTAATGAGACTGTAGTAGAAACTTACTGGGTATTCATAGCTCACAACAAGCCACCACACTTGAATCTGTCATGCACAATTGTACAAATGCATTCAAAAGAAGAATAAAATTGCTATCAGCTATCAGTTTAGATAGTCAAGACATCAATCCTCTTGCCAAGACAGCACCTAAACCTAGGACTTTTGGAAGTGACCAGATGGTGCCAGAGTACTATTAAATCCTCTACTTTTATATAAAATCTGGTGGTGTATTATAGCACCTTAAAAACTAACAGATTGACAGAGCAATCCAGACTATAAGAAGCCAGTTACCCATGAGTAAATTATATTAGTGCAATTTATCCCTATTTAGCAGCTGGGATACTTTGTGAATAATGGCAGGATATCAATTTAATAAATAATTATTTTAAAACGATCTAAGCCTGGCAGAGGGAAAACAAGCGTTTAAAACAGAGCTTGACTTACACCACCTTTTCTGCCAGTGTAAATTCTGCTGGGATGCTAGGTTATGTGGCCAAGCTGAATTGAGTTTGGAATAGGGGTAAGTGTTCCTATACCCTGTAGCAACCCTGCCAAGGCCCCAGAACACCACTTCTTCGGGACCTATCCTGGCCTTGGCTCAGTCAGCTTCAGGTGAGCCAGGATGGTGGAGTTGAGGTGTCCAGCTGAGCTGAGGTGTCCAGCTGATGAGCGACAACCAGAGATCCACCTATTCCAAACTCCACTCATCCCGGCAGATCTTGGTTAGGATTTCTCCCTTACTGTGGCATAAGCTTTTCTGGACTAGAATCCACTTCAATCATTTACACAAAGTGCTAACCATAGAAGTGCTGCCAAAAGGACAGGAAATGCAATAGGCATCACCTGTGTGACATTTTTGTGCAAACCTGAAGAAGTATATAAGACTGTGTTCACCATTATTATTATTATTATTATTATTATTATTATTATTATTATTATTATTTATTGTATTTATGAATACCCTTCTTTGACCAGAGCCCAGGGCAATACACAAACAAAGGATTAGCAATATGATTACAGCATTACAAATACAAAATCAAAATATTCATAAGGTAACAGTAATTAAAAACACAGTGATTACCATGTAAGATGGGAAAAGCCTGGGTAAACAGAAACATATTTAGTTGATGTTTTTAGAATCCCTACAGCAAAGGGAAAAGATGGAACTCCAGAGTGAGACGGTTCAAGAACTGAGGCCCCACTACAGAGGTCTTCTGCAAGTCCCCTCATCACAACAAATCCTCATAAGGATTACAAGCAATGCCCCGTCTGCCAATCTTAAGGTTAAGTCAGCTGGTATTCACAACAACAGTAACTGGTGATGCCTGTCAACTGAGGGGAACACTTTAGGCATCTGAGGCTGGCTCTGTTCCATGAAACCTTATGCTACCATAAACCTGCTATTCTTGAAGGTGTCATAAAACCTTTTAGGTTTTTTGTTTTGTTTTTTACCTGGCATGCATTTCTTCTAGGCATACTGGTTTCTAAGCTATGATAAAAGAAGCAGCTAGACACTTCAGGTCACCATTATGAAGCTCCTACTATGTTCTCCCAAGTGAGTCCTGCAACAAATTGTTCCAATATATCCTCCTCACCTCAACAGAAACACCCATGTTCAGGGTGCCAGGCAGCCAGGGAACCACTTCCTACACCAGGATATTGTAAGATTTAAAGGGCTCCTGAAGGAGCATGTTCAGTCCTCACTGGGCTATTTTCTTCCCCTCTTTAGGTTTTCTTAAAAACATGTTTTGCATTTCTGCATTTCTCAGCATGTACTTGAGAATGTTAGTACTTTGTTTCTCTGGGCCTAACTACACATTAAATTAAATGTGGAGTGCGCAGAATCATCAGTGTTTCTCAGCAAGATTAATACTAAGCACTGGGGTGATTTTCAATGGCACCAATAGCAGCTTTTTTCTAAGGTAAATATTGAAGGGGAGGTTATTTTCCTAGTGATTATGGCTGTTGAGGGCTTAAACTTTGCAGTCCTGATTAAAACAGGGGAGATCCGGATATAGTAGAAGTTCAACTATTTTAGTGTATGTGCTGTCCCAGAGTCTCACTGCACTCAAGATTTAGATCCTTCCTTTAATATTTGCATATATTAGCAACAACAGATAGGAATATTGAAACATATTATTTCAGTATTCAAGACATGGCAGTTCAGTTCAGAAGTCTTGAACCAAGACATGTCACTACAGATCCACTTTATTAGATAATAAGATGCTCATCAACAAAATATTGCAAGTATATGTCTGCCACACCTACCATAAGTCACTACATCTTGTGTCATCTTAAAAAGATGACAGAGCTGTATCATTTAAGTATCGATGTAAACTTTCAGTCTGCTTTCAAGTGAAAGTGCATGCCAATACAAACTAACTTACAGGAACAGTCCGCTTGATTTCACCATCTGAAGGTCCAATTTCTATTCTTCCGATATAAGACAAGGTACCATAAATCAATTGAGTCTTTAGGAAGTGTGAAATGTACTTTACTGTCACTTTTCAAATATTTCTAAGGCAGGTTAAGAAAAATGCTTAATTAAGTAAGTTCTTTTGAAAGTCAGATAGCAAGCCAATTTGGATCTTATTTTTTAAGAGAATTTCACAGAATCATAGAATTGTTGCGCTGAAATTTTATACCATTTAATTTTAAAAACCACTAACATAAAAGATATATTACTGCTTCTAATGCAGGGATGGGGAACCTCTGGCCCTTCAGATGCTGTTAGACTTCAGTTCCCATCAGTCCTAGCCAGTATGGCCAAAGGTCAGGGATGATGGGAGTTGCAGTCCAACAGATTCCCCATCTCTGCTCTAACGGCTACTTCACACTATGCATTCCGCAGCTGTGATGTTGCATGACCAAGTACATGCAAATCTGAAGCCTTGTTACTTGTTCTGGGAACCACAACGGTTGACATGAAGCTCTATACCTATACCGCAACGTAGCCTATCAACATGTCAACATGTCTCTCGGTCTGTCATATTCATGCTGTCATAATGATCATGGAACTGGATCACATGAAGATATTCTTCATGTCAACCAGCCCCTATTTTCCCCCATTCCTGTACTAAGCATTCAGCTGCGCCATTACTGAAGTTCTTTTTTTTTTTTTAATCTGACATGCTTAGCCAGTGCAAAATAGTAAAATAGCAAGAGGTGGTGGACTCTCCTTGGAGATTTTCAAGCAGAGGCTGGATGGCCATCTCTCATGTGTGACAGTTGAGATTCCTGCGTTGCAGAGGGTTGGACTAGATGACCCTCAGGGGTCCCTTCCAACTCTACAGTTCTATAACTCATCGAGGAGGAGACGAGATGATAAACTAGGCAAACCTGCAGCAGCGCCTGTTAAAAATAAACTCATCTGATTTACCGAGAGCCTTCGTGGACAACAGCCTACTTTTATCAGAAAAGGGGGAAAAGGACGCTTCTTATCATCCTACAGCTGGTGACTAATGGGGATAACTCGTCAGGAATTTGCCGGCACTTGGAGCAATTCCTGATGGAGGTAACCCCCCCCCCCCCGCCCCGCAACCTGCAAGCAGGAAGATGCCCAGTTCTGTCACTTAGCCAAACCATTTGGCGATCGCCAAATACTATATAGCCTCCCTCTCTTCAGCCCATAACGAGAGTTTTCTGCATTCACAATCAAAAAGCTAGAGGGGTTGGGGGGTTGGGGGGGGAGGATCTCCCCTTGCCAGTGTGAATCTTTTAAACCTTCCGTCCTCCGCACATGATTGGGGGTTTCCGAGAACACGACGTCGCCTGGGGGGGGGGGCGCCGCTTCTGGAAACGCTCTGGGCGGGTTGCTGCTTTTGTTTTGGTCTTTCCAGTGCCAGAGAAGTTCCCTCAGCTCAAGCTGAGCAAAAACAACAAAAAACCCTGATCCTTTTTTTTCCCCCACTTGACAGGCGGCGTCCCCGCCCCGCCCTCGAAGCCCAAAGCTCTGCTCTCTCTCTCGGTTCCAATAAACTTCTGCGAAGGAACCGTCTCCCCGACCCCGCACAGCCTGTTGCTTCTGGCAGGCGCCGCCGCATGTCCCTTACCTGGCGCTTGGCAGCTCCTCTTCGTCAGCCCCCTGCATGGGAAGCTCCGGAGGAGGGGAGGCGGGAGCTGCCGGCAGACCGACCTGGCAACTGAGGCGCGGGGCCGCGCGAGGGGCGGAAAGAAAGGAGAAGCGGGTCTGTCAGTCGGTCCGTCAGGCCCCGGCCCGGTGGGCGGGAGCTGCTAATGGGAAAGCGAGGAGGCGGCAGGAGCGGCTTCCAGCCCCCTGTCAGGCAGCCGCGCGGAGCCGGGGGTGAGGGGGGGTCCTGACAGGGCGGCCGCAAAAATAGAGAGAGAAGGGGGGAAATGAAAATAAATCTGCTAACTTCACCCGCCGCCGCGGCTCCCTCAGTTCACACACGAGGCCCCGCCCCCTTGGCTCGGCTCCTGGCGCGCAGCACCCGCCTCAGTTTTGAAACAGCCGCGACGGCGGCCCCGAGCAGAAACGCTCGCTTCTTCGCCTCACGCCTCTTAAGCGCGCTAACCGCGAGTCGGGGCCCCGAGCCAGCGCGGGCGCTCGAGGTTAGAGCGTTCAGACGTGACGGGGAGCGCTTGCCCCCGGCCGCTGTTGTCGGGGCCTCTATTCCGCTCTCTTTTGGCCTCAGCATAGCGTCGGTTCGGTCAACCGAAAAGGCTTTTCCCTCTCGGGAAGAGTTCCTCGTGGGGGTAACGGTAATATCCCTCCGTGTCGGAGTTGGGTTTCTGGAAAAGGGGGGCGGTTCCCGCGAACACGGAAGTCGCGCCTTGAGCTTCCCGGAGCCCTTCTGCCTCGTCTCAAAATCGGGCGGGTGGGGGTCGCCGTCTTATTTATTAGTGCCAGGGGGAAATATGCCCTGAAGCTGAGGTCTTTTGGTGTGTCTAACCTCTGCTTTTCTTAAAAGTTCCGTGGTTTTGAATAAGGCTGGAGCAGAGGTTATGGAAGCAAGTGAGGGCAATGCTCACGAAAGCAGGGGTTTCTCCAAGCTGTATTTCAGAAGGTGTTAAAAGCGGGTCAGTATGAAAAGTACGCTCCTTTCCTCCCACAGAGATGCACTGTTAAGGGCAAAACTACACGACTGGAGAAAGTGCGATGTGCCAACCTACCTTTGAAAGGGAGATCTGATTCAAACATGCCCAAACTTGAAAGACAGAAGCAGCAGGAAGTTTAAAAGGCTCAGCCCTGTTGACACTACACACTTGCTACGAATTATTCTACTATATTTACATAGCTAAATGCAGTGGCGTAGCGTGGGTTGTCAGCACCCGGGGCAAGGCAAGTAATTTGCGCCCCCTAACCCGTGAGAGAGAGTGAGTGAGCCAGGGAGGGGCAGAGAGCTGTGAGTGCGAGCGCCCCCCCCCCAGATGTTGCACCCGGTGCAGCCGGCCCCCTCTGCATTACCCACGCTACGCCACTGGCTAAATGGTTAATAGTTTTGCCTCGTTGCATATTTCATGCCTTTCTTTGTACTTTCAAGTGGTGGCTGCATGTGCTGCGTTAAGGCATGCCAACAAATAAATTGACTTGCATGCACTTATCTGCATAATGAAAAGCTTTTCAAAGTGTGTCAGCCATGAGCTCTCTCCCTCACCACTGCTCCACCCATTGGCTAAACTGCAGCGATGTCATGGAAGGTTTGTGAACATTTCAATTGTTCAGGATGAAGTTGTTAGCATTAGAATGCTGACAGTGCAGCTTCTGTAAGGAAATAAAGCTTCAGGAAATAAGAAGGTTAGGCAAGCAAATTTTGAAAGCTGGGAATTATAAACCAGGAAACAAGAGCAAGTAGGTTAAATAGAATTGGCTGAATTTTCCACATTGAACCATCTGGTCAACTTTTTTTCTGCTGGTTGCTGGAACAAGCAGCCTCGTCCCATAATTCTTTCCTTAAAGATTCACTGAATGCAGTAAGACTTCCAGGTAAACTTTTATTTAACTGATGCAAAAGCAACGCCTAGGGTGGCTTACAATGTTTAAAGTTACAATTTCATAAAAACAACAGTTTGAAACAACCAAGGATTCTGGCTCAGCAGTTAAAACCAAGCATAGAAAGTAATAATAATAATAAATAATTTATTTATACCCCACCCATCTGGGTGGGTTTCCCCAGCCACTCTGGGGGACTCCCAACAGAATATTAAACAGAATAAAACATCAAACATTAAAAACTTTCCTAAAAAGCGAATTCTCTGCCACACACAACAAAGCCTGCTGGAATTCAAAGGTTTTTAGTAAACAATGAGATACAGAGCAGGAGAGAGCTAACCTTGGGACAATATGTTCCATAATCTAGGCATGGCAACTGAGAAAGCCCTCACAATATGATTGGGCTATAAATCTGCCTTACATTTTTTAAAAAAAACCTAATCAAAAGCTAATATGTAGTATGTTTACCCCATTTTTAGTTGAAAGCAAAGACATCAACAATTACTGTCCCTGAAAGGTTTATATAAAACACTTAGCATTTGTATAGGTCTTAAGGTAATTTAAATATATTCATATTTCTCCATAATCCTTAAAGCAAGGCATGGTCTGGATATGTGTGATGGTGCAACCTTGCTAAAGCTAGTAAGTGTAAGTCTGATCAGATGGGGAATTGCCTGGGAGTCTTAGGGATAATGCCTTTGAAGACTGTGGAAGACAGGTAGGATAAACATGTAATTTGACAGAGCTAGTCTGCTTTAAGGTAGGTTAATGCCATCACCCTCATATTGCAGAGATAACAGTGGCTTGAGTTAGACCACAATAAGAATCGCCAAACTAATACTTTGCTCAGACTCTTGCTAAATTCAGTGAGAGTTATTACTGCAGCCTTAGCTGTCACACTATACTGACTTAGTCTTTATTTCCAAAATGTTCTATCCTTAAAGCTACATATTTATTTATTCAGCAGTTTTATCTTGCTCCTTAACAATAAATTCTCTGGGCAGGGTACAAATTAGAAATATAACCTAAAATGAAAACACCAGCTAAAATATCATTATCCTCAGAATAAAGCAGCATAAAACCAGTAGTGCCCAGGGTCTAAAAAGTACTCAGAAAGGTTTTTAAAGTCTGGGTTTAGAAGTTAAAAAGTAAATGGCTGAAATCCCTCAATAACTGCTTTGGTGATTGCCCATAATCACAAGTTAAGCAGTAAGGAGGAGATCTAGGAAAAGATCAAGAGCTATATCTTTGGAAGTTCTGCTGAATGGACAATCCTAAAAGAATCCCTGGAGGACTGAAGAGAGTTTTAAGGTTAACTAGGAAGATAGAGGTCTGTGGTAGTTATGATTGTTGCTCCTATTTAAAATATATGTTTATAAGCCACCATTACGTACCATGCAGAGAATTAGGATAGAAATAATAATTTATTAAGTAAACATTTCTTCACACAGCCACAAGTGCAATGCAACATTCAGAAATGTATTATGAATACAATAGACAGTTCATTCTTTATGGTTTCAGTTCAATACTTGCTTCATCTCCATCCCTAATTACTGTGCAGTATACAAGCGTTACCCTAAATATACACTGTGGCTTCCTTTTAAACCAACTCCTCCTGCAACACCTTGGCATGTTTGCAAAGACTATAATAACAAGCAGCCAGCTTCCTTCTTTCATGACTAATGTGGTTTTACTGGAACATTCACAGGTTCTCAACAGTGCAATCCTAAATATATTGTTACAAAAGTTGGGTGCCTGTCCCTTTCTCTGCCAAGCGGTGGCAAGAGCCCATGGGGTCCCAGGCACACACACAGGGTCTGTGTCCCTTTGGAGAATAGAAGGCATGGCAGAGACTGTCATGCTTTAAGAAATATGGTTTCTTCACCTATTTACACCTTCAGTCTGCATGAAGGGAGTCCAGATCTTACGGCTTATACATTTCCAGAAGCGACAGTGCAGGCAACCTTCAGTCTGCCTCCCTCAAAGATGGATCCTAGCTCCTCTCCTTTCTTCCTCTCATAAACCCCTTGCCTTCCCCCAGACCAGTTACCCTGGCAACCTCCCAAATCCCCAGTCTCTGTTCACACCTGGGGGAAGAAGTTAATGGCCCTCTATTGTTTCTCTGGCTCAGCCTGGTTGGTTTGCTGGCACAAGCCAACCCAGGAATTCCCTGTCTAGCACAACTCTGCAGTTTATGTTTTAATCCATATCCCAATTAATCAAAATCCTAGCATTATTCATTCCTAGGGTTTAGGGGGACACCCCCCCCCATCTATAACAATATTAACTTTGAAGTAAATCCCATTGCTCTGTAGGAGAATATCTGCTTTGCATACAGGTTCAACCCTGCCCCTGTAGACAGACATATCTCAAGTCACTTGGCTGCTAAAAGCATTGTCAGCTTGCTCTGAACAGGGTAGCAGTTTTCTAAGTCAAAAGATGGGAGGCAAATATCCTGAGCAACATGGTGGGAAGACCACTCCCCTTCCCAGGGGGGTGGAGTTGTAGGCGGGCATCCGTGACCGTTCTGTGCATCATTGAGACTCTAAGCTGCGTCACGCCCTCTGGCTGACCAATCAGGTGATCCAGGGGGCATGACCACTGCGGGCAGTTAGGCATTGGGTAAGCCTAGTTCATGAAAGGGGAGGTTATTGCCTCCAACTGCCTCTCCTCGTTAAGGGTATCCCAATAAAGGGATCTGGGGGTGTGGATCCTGTGTGAAGCCTGGGTGTGGGCCAGGGCCATGCCACAACCCCATCGGGGACCCTGGGGGATGCTCTTAATTTATTTATATCATATGGCTCCCCCTATTGGTGGTTGACCCTTAAGAGACTTCCTGCAGTTGACCCATAAGAGACTTCCTGCGGGCATGCAGGAGTCAGGATATAATTTGTTTCACCGAATGTCTAATCCAAACCGCTCACATCTGTAACCAATAAAGCTGTGGACTTATTTGTCCCATTAGGTAAAGGGACCCCTGACCATTAGGTCCAGTCACGAACGACTCTGTGGTTGCGGCGCTCATCTAGCTTTACTGGCCGAGGGAGCCAGCGTACAGCTTCCGGGTCATGTAGCCAGCACAACTAAGCCGCTTCTGGTGAACCAGAGCAGCGCACGGAAATGCCGTTTACCTTCCTGCTGGAGCGGTAACTATTTATCTACTTACACTTTGACGTGCTTTTGAACTGCTAGGTGGGCAGGAGTTGGGACCGAGCAACGGGAGCTCACCCCGTTGCGGGGATTTGAACCGCCAATGGCAAGCCCTAGGCTCTGTGGTTTAACCCACAGCGCCACCCGCATCCCATATAGCCCATTAACTCAAAATATTTGTGTCCGTGTGTTTATTATCTAAGTGGAATGGTGGGCCCCTCGGCATCGCCAGGCAGGTTACTTAATCAGAAAGCAATGCAAGGCAGAGGATACCCAAGGTCTGTCCAGTTTTAGTTCTAATTTTAATTCATTAACAAATATCCATCCCAATACTTTTCTCTTGCCCTGTCTTCCATCCTAACTCCAACATACTTCCATTTTGCACTGTAGTTATTCAAAGTATAGGACTATAAAACATGTGGGAGGGAGAGACCTGGCTCACCCCAATACACAGAGTTTTCAGCCCAGGGTGGAAGGAGGCCAGGACACTGGAGCAGACCCGAGACTGGATTTAAAACACACACCCTGTTAGTCACAGACACCAAAAAGCAGCTCCATTTGGTTGTTCAGAAGGCTTGGTGAAAATGAAAGTGTGCATGAAAATAAAAATGAAAGAAACCTGAAGAGCAGCTCAAAGACCACATTCAGTATTGCTTTCCAACACCAAAGAGAAGCTGGCTTGCAACATCTACCGTATTTTTCGTCCTATAGGACGCACTTTTCCCCCTCCAAAAATGAAGGGGAAATGTGTGTGCATCCTATGGGGCGAATGCAGGCTTTCGCTGAAGCCTGGAGAGCGAGAGGGGTCGGTGCGCACCGACGCACTGGCTTCTTGCTCTCCAGGCCTCAGGAAGCTATCCGCAAGCCTTGGGAGCCCGCGGGAGTTCCCGCCGCCCCAGCCCCACGCCTGGGGGGAAAAAAAAAACCAACTAGGTGCGCCTTATGGGCCAGTGCGCCCTATGGGTCAAAAAATATGGTATATGAAAACAAAGAAATAAACAGCCAGCCACCATTCCAGCCCCTAAGTCGATAGACCAAACCTCATTGTTAATCATAAGAGTAAAGCAAACCCCTAATAGTTTAGTTCATTCATGTTTTGACTGACGTGCCATCATAATAGTTGTCTCAAACTTTTCAGGATGCAGTAGACTTTACATTAACTTCATTCTGATTCACTGTTGGATAGTAAAAAAAACCTGGGATTTTGGACATCTGGAAAATGGAGCTTTTGGCACAAAGAAAGGTATGTGAAGCAGCTTGTTATTCACATTGCCCAGGAGACAGCCTAAACTCTTTCTAACAGGTACTTTGCATGCCTCTCTCCTTTCTCCCTGACATCTAATTATTTGCTTTACAAAAAGGTACATCCTTAAAAACGATCTATGGTGAATCAAATAAATAAGAGTTTTATCCAGGTTAAAGTCATACTGCAGCAAGTCATTCTGTACACCAGGGGCAACCAATGTGTTGTTTGACTGCAACTCCCATGATCCTTTATGAGTGATCATGCTGGCTGGGAATGAAGGGAGCTGTAGTTCAATAATATCTGGAGGTCACCATGTTAGCTATGCCCGATGTAGACCGTTAGCAAACCAGTTGAATCAGGATGGAAGGGAGAGATCAATCGCATACAATACCACATTTTCATGAGTGAGTTGACAGATTTTGTTGTGTAGCCTATTAGATACTTTCAAATATAATAAAATAAGAGAAGCCTGATCTCACAGTGGCCAACCAGATACCTATGGGAAGCCCAGAAGGAGGAGATGAGCACAAGTGGAAAGTCCAGCAACTGGTATTCAAAAGCATTACTGCTTCCAGTCGCAGAGGCAGAACAAGGCCATTGTGGCTAGTAGCCACTGATAAGCTTTAGCTCCACGATGGGCTTTTCCTCCATTAGTTTGTCCAGAAGCCCAAGTCATCCTCCTGGTCTTTGTGTGCAGCCTCCCAGCCAGCACACATGCAGTTCTCCCCACTTCCTGCTGCTTCATCCCAGAACCCTTGCCAAATGCAACCCCCACTGCCGTTTACATCAACACTCCCCTGGCAATCTCCGTTTCAAATGCCTCCTGCAAAAGGAGTTCATGGCTGAAGTAAGATCTGGTCTGACCTTTCTTACAGTTCCCCCATTAGTTGTTACTTGTCACCCCCTCCTTGTAGTTGATTTTTCTCAGCCGAGGTGCAGGCAAACCATCAGACAGGATTCTCCACTTGAACAACTTGCTGTTTGTTTTGCCTCTCTGTTCAGCAGCAACCAGGTTGCCGAGACCAGATCTGCCACTGGTTGTTGAGTTTTGGCTTGGTGTATGGGCTTTGCATGTCAAAACCCAGCACCTTTAATTGTGCATAAAACACACACGTCTGCAGTGTGCCAGTAAGCAGACATATTACAAGTCATAAATAGTCTACTAAGTGAAGTTTTGCCAAGGTCCCAGGGTATACAGTCTGAAAGCTCATGAAGTCACTACCTTGCTGAAGCTAAGCAGATCTGGTTCTGGTCAGTTCCTGGAAGGATGACTGCCTGCAAACCACATGTATACCACCTTGGATTCTCCAAGTGGGAGAA
This sequence comes from Podarcis muralis, assembly GCF_964188315.1. Classification (NCBI taxonomy): domain Eukaryota; kingdom Metazoa; phylum Chordata; class Lepidosauria; order Squamata; family Lacertidae; genus Podarcis; species Podarcis muralis. The sequence goes on from NC_135656.1 coordinate 82,155,234, forward strand.
AGGTTGGACAGAAATGTAAGAAAATAAATAAATTATGAAAAATGACTTATCACCTTGCTTGCTGCAGTATGTTTTGTCACCCACTTGGAACAAAGCTTGAATTGGGCTTGCCTTAGTAATTATTAGCATAAATACAGAGAGCATTTATTAAGCTCTTCAACATTTTCTCCCGTTTTACTTGCACAAGTTTCATTTCCACAAGTGCCAAGGAAATAATGTTTATAAACAGAATGTATTTTATTTATGTCATATCAAGGAGATACAACAGTATGCAACTTAAACACTGTTGTAATGCTAAGAAAAGGATCAAATAATTAAAAAAAATACACATGCATATAAAATCTAATATAAAAATGCAAGAAACACAGGATGAACTTTATGACATTTTATTCTGGTGTTAATCTCTAAAATATAGCAACATAAAAACTAAATTCATCCAAATATCAGCTACCGTCAAGAGCTTATATTCATGTACATAAACATGAAAACTGCTACATTTACTGAAGTGTTGACACATGTAGATACATCTTGCAGTTTTCAATTTACACACAAAATAAGAATTATAAACATAACAATTATTGTAACTCTGCATTTGTGTAATCTAAAAACAAAACCCAGAACACATAAGGGATTATGTTACCATTTGACAAACTTCAGTCTGTAGCAACAACACAACAAAAAATAGTAACCTATCCCCTAAAATGCACATTAACATTTTTGGCATACAAGAGTTTTTGTTGCAAACCTTACTGGGTTGGAGTGGGATAACAGAATTATGTAAGATTCTCTATTATATATTTAAGTCCTGAATACACAAGTAGCACAATCCAAACAAAAGTTAAACACATTTAAGTTCCCACTGATTTCAGTGTAAACATTAAAGCACATGTTTAACATGCTCCTCTTGAACTTAAAAGTCCCAGACTCATACCCAATGGTCACATCTGCACAACCTGGAATACGCATGAGCTAGCCTTGGACTTGTGTACTTCTAACTCCTATGTTCTTGTCTCAGAGAGCCATGAGAAGTTTGGAAGTGCTCTTTATGCTTTTAGTTAGCTATAGTTTGTTATATTGTCTGGACCAACAAACTGTAGTTAACATTAACTCTGCTATACAGTCGTATCTCGGAAGTTGAACAGAATCCGTTTCGGAAGTCTGTTTGACTACCAAAACGTTCGGAAACCAAAGCGTGGCTTCTGATTGGCTGCAGGAAGCTCCCAAAAGAACGTTCAGCTTCCAAAAGAATGTTTGAAAACCGGAACACTCACTTCCGGGTTTCAATCATTCAGGAGCCAAAACATTCAACTCCCAAGGCATTTGGGAGCTGCGGTACGACTGTACTTAAAAGCCAACTCCAAACTGCTGCTTCTGAAAGCCTTTTTAAAAATAACCATAGATCAATGTTAACTGTAGTCTGTTGGTCCTGAGAACATGACAAACTAAAAGCAGGAGTCAAAGCTTCAAAACTCCCCCTTCCAACAATGGAAAAGGGTGTGTATGTGCAAGCCTGAAGCTCACATGGGTTCATTCTAGTTCACACACACTGTGATAAGTCATGGTTTAGTGTGTGGGGTGGACCAGCTCTTTTGTTTTCTGTGCCGAGTAGTCAACTTTTGGCATAATCCACCACGAGTTCCTCTAGTGCAAGTCTCATTGGAATTAGAATTTACAAAGGGCCACAAGTTTTAATGAACCTTGCACAAGATTAATTCCAAGTAAATTTGTTCTTTGTCAAAAGTTCACCAGTCAAATTTCCTTGGGTACAATTTCAGTTTTGAGATGAATAATTACGAGTAAAAGGGCAAAACTCAACTAAAGGCATGGATAAATATTTTGTAGGAGAACTTCATCTCTTGGGGAAATAATCTTGGGCTTTTCATGGACTGTCTTTTGCTTGCTGGGATTGTGGTGGTTTTTTTTTAAAAAAAAAAAAACAAATTAGTAAGTGAGAAGTTAGCCAGAGTGGAACGACTTGCTTAGAAGAATCAACAAGCAAAAGTACATCCCACTAAAGTCAGAGAAACTTCTTCCCATGGGAAAGCCAAAGCATATGGAGAAAGAGGATGGGAAGAAAATAAATCCTTGAACTGATTTGCTTTGCCCCTGAGTTTGCTCTTTGCTACCTGTGGGTAACTGCCCTGACAGCCACCATCCAAAACAGAATAGAGAATGCACCATTTTGCACTGAAGTTATGTCTAGTATGCACATACATTACATTAAAGGCAATTAGCCTTTGTCTCAAATGTGTTTGCTCCAGTCTTGCAAACCTTTTCTTTTTTTCAGTCCTACTGCTGTTTTCAATCAGCAGAGAAAATAAGTTAGGGTTGTCATACGTCCAGAATTTCCCAGACATATCCAGAATACTGGAGCCGGAAGTAGTGTCCAGGCAGAAATCTCAAAACTGTCTGGGAAAATCCGGACGTATGGCAAGCCATGTCCGCATTGTCGTTTTTGGCAATTTCCCTAGAAAATAGTCCAAAAACTCCATTTTCTTTCACTGTTTGAAATATAGCAAACCTAAAATAAGTTGCTATTTAGTTTTTGTTTACTTCCATGGCAAAAGGCAGGCAACTTCCGATCATATAGCATGAGGGAGTGGGATGGTTTACCGTATTTTTTGCTCTATCAGACTCACTTTTTCCCTCCTAAAAATTAAGGGGAAATGTGTGTGCGTCTTATGGAGTGAATGCAGGCTGCGCAGCTACCTCAGAAGCCAGAACAGCAAGAGGGATTGCTGCTTTCACTGCGCAGCGATCCCTCTTGCTGTTCTGGCTTCTGAGATTCAGATTTTTTTTTTTCTTGTTTTCCTCCTCCAAAAACTAGGTGCGTCTTGTGGTCTGGTGCGTCTTATAGAGCGAAAAATACGGTACCTACTGATGAGACCCATTTCTATTCAAAACAACTGTCTAACAGGAGGGCTACTTTTCTAGCCACTGATGCTAGATGCAAATGCACAAAAGCAGTTGTTGGGAGAGATTTTATTTTGGAAAAGAGAAGCTTGGAGAAAAGAGTCATTAAATCCCCACATGCTTCCCTCCACAAACACTGATCTCAAGGCTCCATAGGAGAGAGAAAAGAGCTGGGTGGGGGTTACAATGGAAAAGTAGTTGGCTGCAAGAGAGTTAAGCACCCACCCCCTAAAAGTACTATAAAAAAAATAAAGTATACTATCATGCCTTGACATAAGAACTTGTAGGAAGAGTTCGCTGGTTATCTATAGTACCACTGTTGCAATTTCTTTCCCACCATATAGATGCTCTACCTATTTTTATGGCTGTTCTTTGTCCCTAGGTAAGAAGTTATCTACTTTGGGTTATGGGGAAATAATTGGTGGTTGATCAATCACCTGTGTCAGAATAAAAGAACTGTATGAAAGAGGAATGGCAAGCTGGCTGCGATATCACCCCTTTCACACTGCTGGTTCTGGAAAAAATGATTTAGAACAAACAAAACAGCAGAAGAGAACTATGAAGTCTGGAGAAAGATCAAAGCAGTTATAGGCAATGTTTAGGCATTTACTTCTTGCTCTTTCAGGCTTACAAGCACATAAAAAAATTTTACCACCTGAAAATACACAAGCCAACCACATCAAATTGAAAATATTTATCCTTCAAGTGTCTGAAAACTTGACATCTGTAAGGGAAAACTGCCAAATCTGTGACTGAATTGAAAATCTGAAGAATTCAAATAATTAATTTAGGGCAAGTGTTAGTAACTTGTTAATGAACTACAATTCCTTTCATCCCTGACAATTGGCCATCCTAGCTGGGGCTGTTGTAGTCTAACAACATGGGGGGGGGGAGGAGTTCTCTACTTAACTAGATATGGCATTTTCTGAACCCTTTCCCCAATTCACACTCCCCTCTCTCCAAGTGGAGTTTGCTTCTGATCTTGGAGCCAACTGGGGGGGAAACTGGTGGGGGAGTATTTTGAGAGGAACAGCATGTGCAGAGGCAACACTAATTGTTGAGAAGAAAGCACCCTCTTTGTATCTGTTCGCAGGCACCCAATGTTCTAGCTGCTGCATCATCTAGTTGGACCTTCCATTCAAAATTTTTATTATGTGTTTTGCTATCCTAGTTTGCCAAGTTTGCCACTTGTCTTTAAATTTTTAAAAATCACTGAACACATTTCACTTTGAAATTAAGGGAAAGCTGCCAGACAGAAGTGCCTTGATTGCTGTGGAACGAAAAGTACGGTATTATGGGGCAACTGCTGTATGAACTTTCAAGTAATCAGGATACACAGGCTAGCTTTCCAGCTGGTCAGCACACAAATAGAAAGGAGCAGGCAATAGAATATCAACCATGGCAGGCAGTGCAAAGTTTTTTTAAAAAAAAAATAGCATAGTTACCTTGGGCAGAAATACCATTATTTACGGCAGTGATTCTTCAGCAAAATATCCTCTCATGTTTAAACCATTCAATAAAGTTTTCATTTCAGAATAACATCAACAGAGTTTCTTACTAAATTTGATGTAGTTATTGCAATTAAACAGTAACCCACCTTAGACTAAAACAGTTTTAGGGCAATTGTGATCAATACATTTAATACAATTTGCAAAAGCTGTCTCTCAATGGACTTTGCTTAATGATTCCAAAGGCTCTGAATATTAAATTCGCATGTACATCCAGATTTTTTCCATACATTTGACTGTTATGCACTTGTATTTTGTGTTGTTGTTGTGCTGCTGCTGCTGCTGCTGCTGCACATACAACTTGTTTTTAAAAATGTATATGCTTAATACATTTGCGTCTTTTAAAAATACCAAACAAATGGGGAAAATAATGTATATATGCATGAACAATTATATATGTAACAAATCCATGGCACCAGTGTAAAATGGAGGTCATCACTTCATTATTATCTTATCATTAAGATTTTCTGAGATTTTTAGTATGATATTAAGGACACTTTGTCAGTCATATAAAGCAAAGGTTCGGCCTTATAACAATTGTTTATAGTTTCCCCCTTCCTCAAAGCCTAATGGTTTTACTGGACTATACATAGCATTTTAGTGTTTACAGGTTCAACTAAGAACATTTGCAGAGATTCAATTTTCCCTAAACAACAAATAATTAATCCTAAAATGAAAGTCTGAAGAGAACTAGTAAACATAATTGAGTTTAAATGTAAACTATTCTCAAACTGAAATGGCAAAATAAAGATTAACATAAATATGTCCACAGGTTAACATAAGACACAAAAAATGTGACATGTTTTAATTTTCTACCAAAACACAATGGGGCAGATAAACATGAACGAAAAAAATGAGAGATTTCTCTTTTTTTTTATAATAAAGTCTATCCTTTATAGAACTAGTCTTTGGCATTTTAACACTGAATTCTGCCCTTCCATCCCCCAATTCCTGCTGCAGACTTATTATTGTAGATAGTACTTTAGTATTTAAGAGCCAGAAGCATATATAAGATAATGCACTGAATTATCAGAGTGCCAGACATTACTGGCAACTCATTTTGTACTTCAAAATACATATTTCAGAAAGTAGACATGTTCAGTTTCTGTATATATAACTTGATCATGAGTCTGGTTCTAGGAAGAACTTTTTTTAATAATAAAAAAATCTTAGCTGTTACAGTATCAAAGCAGAAAATACTTTATTTTATTTTTTAAAAAAGAACTATGTATAAAAATATACTGGCCATAAACTCTCCTGGGGAGCAACAGATAATCTGCTAGGAAAGTGTATTTTCCTTCAAGTAAGTCAAGTGGCTGTGATAACGCAGAGATTAATGCATACACAGAGGCTGTCGATGATAAAGTGGCAATGCGTAACAATCTTGCAGTGTGTTATAAAGGTGCGATCGGCTGCAGTTCTTCAGTGCGGATATGGCAGTGAAGTTCTGCTTTACATATTCCAGGCACTAAGGATTTGGTGGCAGCAAGCAAAGGAGGTTCTTCTTCTCCTACAAGGAAAAATGTAGGAAATGTCCAGTTATCCAATTAGTTTCAACTTCATTTCAAAATACAGTAAAATACAACATGTAGAAAACATGCAAACAAGCTCTGAGTCCCAAAACAATTCCAGGAAAAGAAAGGGAGGCAGGAAGAGACCAGACTTTCCCTGTTCCTTCTTCCCCTGCCCTGTGATCTACCACCAACTGCCCCGTGGGAAGGATCCTAATGGCCTTTTCTATTTTGAATGCTGTATCCAGCTCTGTACATGTGGATTTCCATTCGCGCAACCAAACTTCCCCTTTTTCTCCCCACACACCCTCAGAATCTGTTCTGGAAAGTCCTTCTGACTCTCTGCAGAAGGGGTTGCAGAGGAGAGGGAAAAGTTCAGGATAATATGTAAAAATGGAGTGGTGGGGTCTGAGCTTCGGAGGGATAAATAAAGTAAGACAAAAGGAGAAGTCGCATACAAAACCTAAACTTGTTCAAAGCTGTCTGTAGACCAAAGCTGCGAAAAGGCTAGTTCTGTGTAAAAAAAAAATCACAGGGAGCAGTTCTGATAGGTGAAAAAACCAATAACAAGATTAATCAGAGCTGCACAAAAGTCTGTGAAAAGCTTAACACAGAAAAGCCTAACCCAGTGTAAATTTTAAGGAAGAATGAAGTCTAAAAGAAAGAAACACCCACACCCAACTTATATGGGGTGGGGGGTGGGGGCGGAGTTGAAGTAAATATGGAATTCAGTGGAAAATTTAAAGTTCATTTTTGGTTCCTAGCATCCCAAAACCTCCTGCTACTTGCTGATATGTTTTTTCTAATTACTGCATCTAATCATACAAGTTGGAAGGGACCCTGATAATCATCTAGTCCAACCCCCTGCAATGCAGGAATATACAGCTGTCCCTTACGGGTGTTGTCCCAATACACGGTGTTGTCAGCACCATGCCCTAACCAACTGAACTATCCTGCTACTTCTTCATTGCTCACAACTAAAATTTAGTGCTGTATTGTTGAACAGCAGATGAAGAAGGAACGTTATTCTACTCAAATGTCCAGTTATATAAATGTTTAGACTGTAACTTGAGTGTAGTTCACTCTCTGTTCCATCTTACCCAGTCCTGATGAAGAGGAGACGCTCTCTGCAATGGAACAGGTTTCAATTTGGTCTGCTATGAGTCCTTCCATTAAAGGGAGTGATAATTCAGATGAAGGAACAGAAGAATCATAAATCCCAGAGTCCCTGGGCATATCTGGGAGATTGGCAGCCTTTACGACATGTAGCAATGGCTGAAGAATGCAGCTACTATTCTGAACGTCCTGAGAGTCTCTGTCCTCGCCAAGATTAAAATGTTGCATCACACAATGAGAGTCTGAATTCAAAGGTAGAACAATATTTGCATCTGCTTTCAGGAAGAAATCCCCATCAGTCACTTGTTTACCGACTAAGTCATTTAGTACCAATCCAGAGTCGAATTTTTCCATCACTGGCTCTTGGTAATGTAAAGGAGGTGGGCGGAAGGGAACAAACTGCTTTTCAAACCAGTCTGGCTCCTGGTCAATATACTGGTGCATGTTGCAAATGGCGACATAAAGAGAGCGCCCAGATTTGCTCCTGAAATAATTCCTTTTGCTGATGTGTACAGGATACAATTCTGAATCATGAAGGCTAAGATCTCTGGACTGTAAATGGGAGTAAAGCTGAGGCAGGTTATCCATGAGTTTGTACTTTGTAGTTAAATCCAGAATACCAGGAACATCACCCTCACAGGAGTAATCGAAGTAGACAGCAATGAACTTGCAGAGGTCATGTGAGTTCTGTTTTGCATGACGCAGCTTCTCTGCTATTATAGCTACAGCGACCAGAAACAGTTCTCCTGCCGCATCCTTCTCCTTGGGTCCCTTATGCTTCCAGTTCTTTTTCTCCACAAAGTATTTCATTCCTTTGGAACACACAATGATAATATACTGGGACTCGTTGATTTTTCGATGAAGCCACTCTTTTTGACCTTCTTTACAAATCCTCAGATCTTCCCATAAGTCTAAAGAAACCTAGAAAAAATATTATTAAAACCATAATCTAATGGACTGACATTTACTAAACATGTATTAGTTATGTTCAGTGACTTGTATGTGGCTTTATGCACAGACCTTCAAAAGTAGGGATGGAGAATTTGTAGATCTCAAGATGCTGCTGGACTACAACTTCCATCATCCCTGACCGTTGGACATGCTGCGTAGGGCTGATGGGAGTTGTAGTCCAACGGCATATGGAGGGCTACAGGTTCTCCATCACTGCATTATAGGTTTGTCTAAGTTGTTCATACTTTGAGATTATTATTTTTTGAAAGTTAATAATTACAAGATAATAGGGGGGTGTATGCGTGTGAATGTACACTGCACACACAATCCAGTTTATTATGCATGAACTGTAAAATGCAAGGTTGGTTTACTTGCCTCAATCCTACGTTATAACCCCCACCCAAGAATATAGATGTTTAGTTGCACAAAAAGCAGCAGCTTAATTACAGAAGCCACTGTAATACACACTTGGAGCTCCATGACAGTAAGTGCATATGTCAAAGGTATTTGTGTTGAACTGTCCCCAATACTGACGTGAAATTTTCATGCACACAAGATCTGATGGATGGGGCTAAGGCCCTTGAGGATTAATTTGTACCTTTAAAAAAAAATTGGTACCCTTTCTAAATAAATATGGTTTGTATCCAACCAAGTCATACGCAGAGTAGTCTACTTAAATAAATGGATATTGAATTCAGTGGGTCTACTCTGGGTATGATTTAGCCCTCCTGAAAAGAAACTAAAGCAGAATACAGGCAATGACTTTTACAAAGATTTGACCACTAGAGGTCAGACATGCTGTATAAATCTCTATGCAAAAAATAAATCAGCATTTAAATTCATACAAACACCAATTAATTTAAACCTCACAGAGACAGGATTAACACTGAACAAAGACAACTCTAAATGACTCCTGCAGGCTAATTCCACCCCCTCACTTTTTGCCAAATCTAGCTATTTAAAGTACAAATTTTCAAATATTAAAAGAGTAAGAGAGAAAAAAACAGAATTATGGGGTTGGAAGAGAGCCTAAGGGTCATCTAATCCAGGGGTCAGCAAACTTTTTCAGGAAGGGGCCAGTCCACTGTCCCTCAGACCTTGTGGGGGGCCAGACCCACTCTCTCCCCAAAGCACCCCCCCCCCTTGCGAAACGACCCTCTGCCACCACCACTCATGCCACCACCACGTCTTCAGCAGCGTCGGCGGCATCCTCTGTCTTGTCGGGGTGCAGAGCCCATGCCACTAGCCTGGGCAGTGGAGGCAGCCTCTGCACTGCTGCCGCTTCCTCCCGCTCGGCTCTTCCCACTCGACCACTTCTGGGTGCCACTCCTTCCTTCCCGCTGAGGCAGCTGAGCAGAAGGAAGTGGCCAAGTGGGAAGAGCCTAGCGGGAGGAAGCGGCGGCGGCGTGGATGCCGCGCCAGCGTCGCCACCCGCCCAGAGGCATCAGCGGCTTCTGATTGGCTGTAGGAGCTTCCTGCAGCCAATCAGAAGCCGTGTCGTGTCACAGAAGTCATTCCCCACAAGCCCGGCAGGCCGCATCCGGCCCATGTGCCTTAGTTTGCCGACCCCTGACCTAGTCCAACCCTTACAATGAAGACTGCCTGAACCAATAGTGTATTAAGAGATAGGATTAGGATTCTAGGGCTTTATGGAACCAACATTTCATCAGTATTTTTTCCCCTTTTTAAAAAAATTTGCATGGTCCACCAATAATCGTTTCATGGCTAGGCAACTTCTAGAATCAGCCATTATGAGGCTCATTCTATTTGCATAACTTGCACAGGCCCACACAAGTAAATGCAAAGCACTGGCAGCAGCTACAAAGAGTTTACCTCACAACCACAGAAGTCCTGGAGGAAATAGGCAAAGCACTGGATGACATTAATGTGCTTCTGACAATCTTTATTGGAATAGCAGATGAACACTTTGGGCCGAGGTCGTTGCCTTTCCACATGGAGGGCAGCAGAATAGGTTGAAGATTCTGAACTCTCCTCATCTAAATGGGAATAGATATTTTCTAAATTGAAACAAAAAGTAAAGGATTTTACTAGCTACATACATACAGGTGCTGCCATTTTTTTTCCTGCTTCAGCTTTGAACTTTAGCAGTTGATACATTTGTCTTAATTTCCCAAAATAATTTCCCCAAATTTTCCCTTCCAACTACAGACACCTTAAAACCAAACCCTCTTCAGCCATTTGACATAGTTGGAAGTTCTTACTGCTTGCCTGTTAAATGAATGCTCACTGACTGTGCCACTGGAGAGCTGCTAATGGAAACATTTGGGTCTAAGAGACATGCACAAACAACTCTCTGCAGGTGCAGATTACTGTCATCCTCTACATGCTACAGCTGATCAGGGCTGGCCCTGTCATTAGACACAGTGAGGCAGCTTTCAGGGTGTTTTGAAAAGGCATTTGCTGTTCCACCTCAGGCAGCAAGATGCCATGGGCTAGCCCTGTAGCCCATATAGCGCAAATGCAGAGTCTCATCCTAAACATTAGAAAAGTACCACCAGTGTGCCAAGCAGCAAAGTCCAAAAAAATTAACTCTAGCATTGCAAGCAATTTAACTCTGGGCACAACCTGTAGAAGGGCTCTGGTGATGGTGCAACCCTAGCTTTTCCCAGCCTCCACCCCAAGGACTAAAGCCAGGGGTCGGTAACCAGCCCACAAGCCGTACCCAAACTGAGCCACCCGCTAAGCGAGTCTCTGCACACTGTGCTAAACCGGCAGTGCGTGGCATGGGGACTTGCTTTCGCGGCGCTGGAAATCGCATCTGCGCAGACACAAACACCAGAAATCGCGTCTGCGCAGACGCAGGAAATCATGGGCGCACACGCTCACAAAGGGATCTCCACTGGAATGAACCAGCCCAGGCAAGGTAAACCTTGCTGACCCCTGGACTAAGCCTAGACAAACTTCAGCCATTGCTGAGGCCAAGGGACCTAGGAAGATGTCTGGGAAATCCCGGACATGTCCTCTTTTTGGGGGCCGACATGCCCATCTAGGGGGGATTTTTACATTTTAAAGGAAATGTTTCAGTTTGGGGGGATTTATTTATTTGCTTATTTATTTGGCTTGGGCACAGGCTGTTCAGCATGCTGCGGCTGCTGCTAGCCCAAGCTGGGGAGAGAGGCACATGGGCATGTGCCCTTGTGCCCCTTTCCCTGGCTTGGGCTGGCAGTGGCTCGGGCTATCCTCTTTTACTCTTCAAGATATGGCAACCCTAAAGGGACCACATGACCCAGGAGCTACATACCAAACTACAAGTACTGCTAAGATTGACTGGAGGAGTTGCAGGAGATAAGGCACACCTCTGGGTGAAGGTCACAGCAGTGTCACCCCTTGCTGAATGGAAATCTCACCACCCAAAGATAAGGCTATAGAGTTTGCTGAGCAAGACTTGCAAGTTAATCTCAATGTAGGGTTACAGTTACAGTTAGGCTGGAGATTCCAGCAGCAAAAAAGGGCTGAAGGAGAATCACAGACTTGCAGAGTTGGAAGGGACCACGAAGGTCATCTATTTTATTTATGTTATTTATTAAATTTGTATACTGCCCTATATCTGTAAGTGTCAGGGCAGTTCAACCACCCACAATCTTTCACCCACTTTGGGGCTCAAACCCTGAAATTAAGAGTCACATGCTCCATCTACAGAGCTATCCAGAGCACTTCTAACAACAGAATCCAGCTTTAGAAACAAATATAATAATAATAATAATAATAATAATAAGAATAAGAATAAGAATAAGAATAATTTATTATTTATACCCCGCCCATCTGGCTGGGTTTCCCCAGCCACTCTGGGCGGCTTCCAAGGTTTCCTTCCAATGTTAGCACTGCTATAGACATTTCTCTCTTATAATTCATCATGTGGAAAAATACAAACCTTGCTGCTTTTTGCGGCACATCACTGTGAAAAGTGTTGCAAATGCAGAGACGACAACCAATGGAACTGTAATGGCTATTGCTCTTATCGGCCCGGCCCATGGGGAGTGCACTTTGAAAAGTAGAGGAAAACCACTAAATTAGCTCTTCTCAGATTGTCATATTCTTAACGATCTCACTTTCTTACTGTCATTGCTGGCAAGCCTACATTAACTAAATGGCTTCCCCCCAATACTGATATTTAAATCATATATTTGCAGTATGTCGTTCATTTCTATTAAGTCCACTGTTGTGCATGCATCACAAATAGAGGGCCCCTCTCCCATCTCTATGTAATTGGTATGGGGGGGCGCTATTGCAAAAATTCCTCCACCCTATATATCTTTCCATCAATTATCACAATTATAGAATTCACCATCAATCCAGGGAAACTAGCACACAGTAGAGGGTGATCCACCAATGGCAGCCAACAGGGTGCCCTCTGGGTGTTGTTAGATTAGACTGCACTACAACTCCCATCATCCCAATTACTTTCCTATGGGTGATGGGAACTGGAGTTCAGCAACTTCTGGAGGGCATCATAATGGCTGTCCTTGCTGTACAAACTCCGCCTTGTAGAACAACCCAACCTCAAACATGCTTCACACTATTTAACATTGTGTGGATAACCCATTACACAGGGTACAGCACTGACGAGAGAGGAAGGGCCTCTGCCCTCTTCTTTTGATGTAATGCAGGGGTTCCCAAACTGTGATCTGCAGACCACCACAAGCTTCATTCAGGTGGTCTGCGGCATGTCTGTGAAAAACACAATCTGAATTCTATGGAATTCAAACTGTAAATACAATATAAGAAATAAAGGAAGCAGCAAAAATACAACATAAGGAATAAAAGAAGCAATTACAATAAAATTAAACATCATATAGCATTTAAGCACAGCACATTACAACTGCTGCAACAGGCGGAATAATCATTAAGTGGTCCACCTCAGCAATTTTCAAGTTATCATACGGAGAAAGACCACAGCTGCAAGAACTTTCAGAGCAAAGGGTCAGTGTAGAGCTGGCCCATAACTTTTAACCTTAACTGGGAGTTAACTGGAGATTAAGAATTATTCTTCAGATGGAAATGGGAAATTAACATCTCTTTCAAGTAGAAATATATCATACCTGGTTTTAATGCATAATGCATTGTTTTCCTTGTTGTATTGGTATCGTCAACCAGCTTTTTAAAAATGGGAGGAGAAAGAAATTTTAAATGCTTTATAACAATATCTATTTTTAGAGATATGACAAATCACTACTAAGTACCCATGAGTCAAGAAAAAAGTGGTGTTACTGGTAAAATAAGAATTGTGTACACTTTTTATTCATTTGATGAATAAAAGTGATGATTTGCCTGTGTGACTGAGTCCTTTAGCATCAAATACAGAAGCTTAGTATTGCCTCAAACACAATCCTTTTTAATAGAATTGATTTCACAGAATCAACTGTGAAGCATCCAGTAAACAAAGAGCAACCACACGCTGAAAACATGAATGAACCAGTCTGGCTTTTTTAAAAACAACAACAACAACAACAACACAAATTAGAGCTATGAAATTAATTAGACATGTTTGAAAAAAATTAAAAACGTCAAACATGTTGAAGAGTCTCTCCAACCCGCAAATAACGCTAGTGTTAATAAGATAAGAATCAAGGTTTAAAACTCTTCTTTGGATCAAGAGTTACAAAGATAGCTTGATTTCAAGCTACCACCCCTATTTTTTATTTGCATATAAGCAACCTTTTCACCATGGCAGTAATGTAATGATATAGCATTGTCTAAGTACATTCCCAGCTTCAAAGTAGATGCAAAATGCTGACACCTTTAATTTTGAAGAAGAACAATTTCTGTGAGCCCCAACTTCTCAGACTACAAATAATTGCATTACCTCTATTATATAATCTCCTGGTGAGACATTCTGAAGAATACAGCTTGTGACATCTGTATTTTTTTCCTACGGAGAAATGAAATAAATTGTTTTCTTGTAAGTCATTTGTATGCATTTGAATGCTAAGCAGAAGGTGCGCTCCCATTAAAAATTAGTCAATTTGGAAATTCATACTGCATCTGAAATTCACCCAGTACAAATAAAGGCAAACACAGAACAATGTTATTAAGCCCAAAGACTTTGGAGTCATTGATCGAATGAATGAATGAATGAATGAATGAATGAATGAATATTTATTATTTTTACCCCACCCATCTGGCTGGGTTTCCCCAACCACTTAATGTCTCACATTAAGACTTCAGAGCCCATGACCTAAAATCCAATAGTGAACACAGGGCTGTGTTCCTTCCCAAGAGTCAAATGAGAACTCTGCTGCAATCACAGACTGGCTCAGCTGGTTCAGAGCCAAGTGTATCAGACTGCCCAAGGGAGCAGATTCCAAAGACAAATACATATGATTGAAAGCAATCAGTATTTAACCCAAGGAAATTAGAATTGCAGTTCTTGTGGCCTTTGGTGAAAACCTTACATTAGCATTCAAGAGAAAGATGTACAACTTTAAACGACCCTTAGCCCAGATACATTGATTACTGTTCCCAGGTTGCAAAAAACCCCAAAACAAAACTCCCTACCCCCACCCCCAAAATGCAAGAGCACTTGTAAAATTTAAACCCAACTTTCACTCTCAAAAAAAATAGCATGCATGTATACGGATATATGATCGAAACACTGTGGTGTATGTCTGTGCTATCAAGTACTTTGCATGGTGCAGTACTGAACTCTAAATACTGCATTATCCTGTTCTATGTGGATCAATCCAATGTGAATAGAAATAACTGCTAAGATCCCACTGTTGTGGCACAGAATGATTGAAAGAAATCCAAGTTTTGCACAGTGGGCATGATCCAGGCAATATTGAGCACTTTCAAATCCCATTGATTTCAATGGAGAAGTCAGGCACCCAGTGAAATCTATCCTATTGAAAAAACCATTGCATTCAAAAATGTTTCAACTTTGGTGGGAGTGTTCCCAATGGGTTTTCCTACTTAGAAATTCCTGTGAACAACGTAGCATATTCTCCGCTCAGCTGTATAATCAGTGAACCTCATCCCAGAAAGTTCACTTTAAGTACACTGATGAGGACAGCAACCCCGCACTCATATTACATCACAATCAAAGATACACTGGCAGCAAGTCTGCTATATCCAGATCACAATCTGGGAGGGAACATGCAATTTGGAAAACAGAGGGGCAAAATGACTGATGCATGAACACAGTTCCTGGAAATTCTACCACTCTTCCCTAATCAGAGGCCATGCTGCTGCTGATGCCAAATGAAGTCAACAAACAGAGGGAGCCAATCCACACAGACCAGTCCATTTAGAGAGAAGTATGGCACCAGATCTAGGACTGGCAAGCTGTTTTGCCATTGAAATGGGTGCCCATAACTCTGCCCTCGTTCATCCACTCCACCAGTGTGCTGGGTGCATAGATTCTGTGTGCCTGTTGAGATGCAGCATGTTTTTCATTTCAGCAGCGTAGTGGAGCTTCTGCTGAATCCTACTCCTCTTCAGCCAATGTTAACTCCTATACAGTCATACCTTGGTTTTCAAACAGCTTAGTTCTCAAACGTTTTGGCTCCCAAACACTGCAAACCCAGAAGTGACTGTTCCAGTTTGTGAACTATTTTTGGAAGCCGAACATCCGACAAGGCTTCCATGGCCTCCGATTGGCTGCAGGAGCTTCCTGTAGCCATTCACTTTGGTTTCCGAACGTTTTGGAAGTCGAATGGACTTCCGGAACGGATTCTGTTCGACTTCCAAGGTACGACTGTGTTAGGAACTGTGCCCTAAATCTGCTGGAAATTAGGTCCGCCAGCACAGAGCTGTTAACACTTAACTATCAGTTAGTCAAATTTATTTGCTAAAAAGCATTGGGCACCACTAAACTACAACCAATCAACTTGTGCGATACATTTTAACATAGATGAGCCCCAGCACATTGGAACCTGTTTCATGCAGTAAAATTTTGTCTGGTCTGTTGGAATGCTAGAACAAATATAGAAACCATGTGACATATTTATCCCTATCAACCAGTACGGAAGATTTTTATTTGTTCTGCTCAAAAAGGAAACGGTCCAAAGAATCTCTTTCAAAAACTTGTCCCTACAGGAATTTTATGCTTAACAGTTTCATGTACAGAGCATTGTGAACCATGTTATAAATCATGCTCAGCCAACCTGTTTGCAAGTCTTCTGTTTGAAGTGTCCTTCGTTTTTAAGTTTGTAGTGCAGATAATAATATCTGAATCCAAAATTATGCGGTGCATGGTCAAAAGACACGTGCATATTAAAGCCTTGCTGGGTAACGTTCAGATTCCTTGGCTTCCAGACTATCAAGGAAGAGATATTTAAACATTAATTACTATTTTAGGAAAAACCATTAATTATACAATCTTCATTTAAGGAATGCTGAGCAAATATTTCCACTTACAAGGTTTGCAGGCTAAGTTTTCTGGCTGCAGTAGCAGTTCACAGGCTAGCAAGGGGAAAAAACAATAATGGATTCTTTAAAACTCAGGTTTTACAAACAAGTATACACCCTTCCTTTCATCCTTGATGAGTCCAGGTTGGGTTATATCATATATTATATCACAGGCTTCAGAATGTCAAAGAATCATTTATCTGTTACCTGCCTAGAGTCCTTGGAATAAGGCAGGTCAAGGATTCCAACAAATAGCTTACACAAATATAGCAGTTTCCCATAAATTTGCTGGGCATCATATAAAAAGCAGGACCTCCTTTACACCAGCAAGTCATGTGACCCTCACTAAATGAAGAAGAGGAAAAAGAGAACCCCAGGGTCTCTTAACAATTGCTTAATTGTAGCATCAAGCAATTATAGCATGAAGCTTTGAAAAAATGGATTCAGACAATCAGGTTACTCATAGGATGGCTGCAATTGTCATTTGAATCTTATCCTGATAGGTGACAAGCAGAGGCACAACCTTATGATGCTATTTTACCTTCCTAAAACCAATCATGGGGAGATGGGGGGAGGGCCAGAGCAATCTGAATGCCATTAAATGAACTTATTATTAATGTATCAAAACATTTCTTAACACTTCCTGTATTGTTGACTCTGATTCCCATTCCCATCTTTCTCTCCAAGGCCTCCAAATTTATGTGAAGTAGATTTTAGCTGGAAGTGGAAACTTCGGCGTTTCAAGTTGGTACCTGCTTTCCTTAAGACGCAAGACACAGGTACCTTTAAAAGCAGAAAGCCGCAATTGCCAATGCACTTACGCCGAGTTCTGAAGAAAAATGGGTGGTAGTTGCTTTCGTTCTTAATGGATGGGAAAGGGACAACCTTCACAAAGTAGTCAGTTTCAAATTTCAGATTGACAAAAGACTGAGACTCCACTCCCTGCAAATGGTTGGGGGAGGGGGGGAGAGAAAGAGAAGACAGAAATTAAAGCCAGTTAGTAACGTATTTTAAAGCTTGCTGCATGGTCAACTTGAGTGCAAGTATGTTTATTTGCCATCTTTTTTCTTTGCCAGTGCTTGAAGCACATGGGAACCAAAAGGGGACTAGACCCCTTACTTTTTTGAATGACTTAATTAACAACTCTCTTAAGGAGGGCACAGGCGGGTTCATGATTTTGCAGAAACTAGGGCTGGTGGGAGTCAGGATTTTGTAAAAGCCTCTCTCTCTCTCTCATAAAGTGCTGGTTCTTGGTATAAACACAAGCTAGAAGTCTCTTGGCTTGTCCCATAATATTCTGATCAGAAGCAACCCCTCCCCCCGCAAAGTAGTCATACACTTTCCTTCTGGCACTTCATAGAACTATTTCCTTGCTGCAAAGAGGTAAGCAGGGGAATTTTCAAAGAAGAGTAGTATGCTGTGCTCTGATAAAAACAGGGGAAATGTGTTCTAATAATCAAGGTCACGTGTACCAGAAGCTCCACTAACCTCAAATAGGCTTCTCATAAAATAATAGTTCTGGATTTTTTACCCAAATTATTCAACACTTTCTAAAAAAATACTATTTCCTTAAAATACACTACTTACAGTCCATTTATAACTTGAATTCAGCTGCTTTGGGTCTTTTAAGACCAACTGTTGACATTGTCTTCCCTCTGATTTTAACTCTTCAAGTATTACTCGAAAACCCTTCAGAAATTCAATACCTGCATACATTTAAAGAAAAAATCAAATACATATTTAAAGGCTGGATGTGCATGTGTGTTTTATATATGATGGATATATCATTCATCAGCTGGTTCCTTCCATGTGACCTTCCCCTCCCAAAAAACTTTGTACTATTAATGGTGCATCATATGAAAAAGCCACACTACAGTGGTTCCCACAGCGTTGAGCTAATGCTGGAAGAGGCTCTGTGATATTAAAAATGCCTGGTGCCAACCTGCAAATAACCACATTTTTCTTTTTTAATGTAGCATGTGTAGCACATAATAGCACATGTAGGCTCTCTATCTTGCTTTTCAAAATTTGCTAGATGATGAGCACAAGCTGCGCTTACATCCTGCTCAGAGGCAGGCAGCCACAAAAGTTGTCTGACCTTGGCACGCAGCCAAGGCATTTGGATGCCAGGCCTGTGTCCCTGAGCATGTGCTGAGGAGCACTTGAGAGCACCTCTCATGAGCAGCAAACAGTGCCTCCAAAGTACAATTCAACTTGAAAGAGCCCCAGGCCCCAAGCTTGGAGATAGGAAGAAAGCCCAAAACACCTACTGAATTTCAGAAGTGTTCAAAGTGGCTACAGTTCTGAAAACGTCAGATGAAATTTGGTTTGGATGAGGATCATGTTAAAAATGGTTACAAGGCTCAGAAACAAAGGGTGGGGTTTTTCTTTTTGTTTTTAAGACAAGGTGCTTTGCATAACTGGCCTACAAAGAATCTTGTAAATCACACACACTAAGGAAGAAAGGCTAAGTTTGCAATCTACAGTGCTTACACCATTCATGAACAAAACAGATTCTGAGTAAGAGGCTGAGGTGAAAAAAGAATCTAAGCACAGCGCTTGATAACTGTGTGTGTTTATAAAGACTGGGGGACGCTCCCATAGTCCAAAAGTACGTAAACCAAAACTGGATTACCATAGTTCAACTCTGGATATTTGTTGCGTTTGAATGCAGGTTTCGAAACTACACACACACACACACACACACACACACACACAAAATATCTTATTTCAGGGCTCTAAACGATCTTGCAATGGGAAATACAAATGAGCCACCCACTGTGTTCTTAATATTTAGAGGAACAAAAGCAGTGTTTGTGCTAACATATAGACCATGAAAGAGAAGAGTTAACGGGCTCCCTGTTACCTGAGATCCTTCAACTACAGTTCTCTCTTGATGCTTTCAGAAGGATTAACCTCTGATCATTACAAGAGAAAGCACCAAGCTTTGTATCCCGTGGAGATTGGATGCAGCCAAACCTGCAGCTGCAGATTACCAATTCAGTAACTCTGCACTCTTCGAAGCATTGAGTATCACTTTCACATTCCTTCTCTCTATCTCCTCATTGTTTTCAATTCAAAATTCATCAGCGGTAAGCTGCATGTTATCAAGCTTTAGACATTTTTCTATTTCCACAAAATATATTTACTAATTCTTCAGCAAAGTACATTTCTATAATCAGTTCATGACCTCAGCCCTTCTGAAAGGCTAACAGATTTAAACACACACTGAAAGACACAATTGTTCTGTAAGGTGTATCCCTGCATTGAATTTTGTTTATAAATGCTGTTTATACTTTCCTTACTTTATTCTTGGAAGGTACAAGAATTCACTAAAATCTATTTCCAATTAAGCATGTCTCAAATCACAATTGTAAATGGAAAGCAGGAGAGGCACAAACAATCTAACCTAGAGGGGGATGAATCAAATTGTGCACCTTTAAGGACCAGTGATTTTAATGGGAGAGGGTAAAACATGCTCCCAACCATTCAAACCTAATCTAGGCTGAAACTGATTTTCAAAGGACTTCTTAAAGATTTAGCAATTGTACAGAACTTGCCATTTTTAAAAAAATGGCGAGAGTACCATTTGAAACATTGCAAATAAGTGTCCTTCAGGCTAGAGTGCTTAGTTTAGCTTATTTGGACAGCCTGCAGCTCTTTTCCTAACAAATTTTCTCAAGTTTCTAGCCCAAATTTTAGGGGGATTAGTTTCAGGAGATTTGAGAAGACCCGGATGGTGACAATAGCAATTCTACTTGGAGTGTCCATGAACAGAAGTCATCAACTAATTGCTACTACAAAGGGCACATGAGCACAATTTCTTTTTTATTCTACTTACCAATGGGATTTGCTGTCCACAGTATTGTCACGGCAACTTGATCAGAGCATGCATACTGGCTAATAGTGATGTTCTGTACATCACCAATTACATGCTTTCCCAGTGAGCTCAAATAAGGAGTACAGTCTAAAGAAAGAACAATTGGGTGAAATACATTTAATCCAGGCTTTACGCAAAGACACATTCACGAGCTTAGCCAATATACTTTTTAAAAAAAGAGTTCTGCAGAAGATGTTCCTGCTATCTATCAAGCCTCATAATTCTGTTCTCTAGATGACTGCTCTGAGATCACCACCATGATATAACTATAAATTAGTGAAAGCTCCTATTCTGCTGCACAATTCAAATGAAGGACAGCAAGAGCTTCCTATTAGCAAAAATAGAAACCTGTCTTTTAATAGGAAGTTTTGAGCAAGAGCTTCCTGCAACATCTGGATCAAATTAATAGCTAGCTTTCCATTTTTGGATTCCTGTTGCTAAGGCTTTATGATCAAAAATGACAATCTTATTCCATTACTTTTGATTTCTTTTCAGAAGAACAAAGAACAGATTTCGGGTAAATAAATCTTTTGTACTTGACAGAAAATAGCTTTTAAGAATACTGACTAGGGAAAGGCGGAAAAAAGGTATCCATGGTCCATATTAGAAATAAACCATTAATGACAAAATTTTATGTACTATGAGATAGGGTCCAATGTTAACAAGGAAAGACAATTCAGCAAGAATTAACATTGTAAATTATTCACTTTTATGGGGTTAAACGTGGGTGGATCGTAGACTGGCTCTCTAGTCTCTGTTATTTCCTCATGGTGATGAAGGCTGTAGTCGTTATGAAATACCCTGTATGCAGCAACTACAGTAGTGAGAGTATGCAAGAATGGCTCCCTTGGACTTCCTTTCTTCCAAAGCCCAACCAAAGATCCAGTAAAAACCAGTATCATCTGCCTTATTTGCATAAGCATGCCATAGCATGTAAGTAGCTTAAAGCCCTTTAATTCTCTTCTCTGTGAACAAGTGTGCTGCTGCAGACAGAGCACCATCCCTAGTGAGATCCAGCAGGCTTCTTTCCATTCTAGATGAGCAACTTAAGACAATTCTTATTCAAACAGGCATCCCTCAGTTACCAGAGCTCTCTGAATTTTACTGTTCTGTTTATTTGTTCTGGTGAGGTTGCTTTTTATTGATTTATCATTTTAATCGTCTTTGTTGTTACAAATTGTGTTTGTACACTGCTTTGATATTATGCATACACAGTTTTTTATGTTGTTACCTGTAACAGGCCTACATTGGGTGCATTAACCTCTGGCCCTCCAAATGTTGCAGGAATATAACTCCCATGATGAGATCATTGACAAAGCTGGCTAAGGCTGATGCTCAACAACGTCTGGGAGATTAGCCACTCTGCTCTAAATAATTAGATTAACTAAGTAAAATGTGCTAATTCAACAATTCTCTATTATCACTGTTGATTTAAAAAAAAAATAGATTACTTCAATACATGGTGTTAAAAACTCATTTACTACATTAACAAATGAAATGAGTAAACGTGTTTCCAGAGGAAACAGGAAGGAGAACTTACTGTCATACTTAAAGGTGATATTAAGTAACCCGGGATTCTTTCCAATTGGCGATAAAGCCTACAGAGAAACAAAAGAAAAGTTTGTTGTACACTAATTACTTTGAATTTGAAGATAACTTGGACTCAGCTCACACATGAATTCATTTGGCTCTTCTATCTCTGGTGACTTTAGCTGAACGTTAACCGCCTCCATTGGAAAGCATTGTGCTTCAAGTGATCTTTTGTTAGGAGTACCTGTCCAGATCAGAAGTCAGGAAGAAACCAAGTAAAAGTATGAAATCCATACAACTGTGATAGCTATTTAATGCATTTAGGTTGCACACATAGAATCAAGAACATGTGAAAAATTAGCTCTACACACACACACACACACACACACACACACACACTTATTCTTCAGGTGAATAAACTAATGCTTGCATAGAACAAGTTTAACTGAGATTAAAGTAATGTTGTGATAGAATAACTTGGGAATGAGGCACATCAGCACTTGAAGACTCTTCAGTAAAGAAAACTGCATTTTCAGACATCTGAATTTGCAGCCTATCTACCCTTGTTCCAACACTTTGAATATCTTGTACTACCACTAAAAATTGATACTCAAGAATGAATAATGAAAATAATAGCTAGATTATCTAACTACAGTTGACTATTTCCTTTCTTTCACAAAGCTTTTGCAAAACCTGCCTGGGCAGCTTCTTTAAACCACCCCTCAGCACTATTCTTGGCCTCTATAATTGTGGTAGGAAAACCAAGCACGGTTTTCTATTCTCTCAGTACAATCAATGGATTAAATTCATTCCCTACCTCCTACAGAGTTGCAACACAAGTGAATTTAGGTTAGGAACTCCAGGCTAAAAGTTTGTTTTTCACTTTAAGAGGCTTTTCATCCTGTGGGAATGTATTGGAGAACTGTTCTGAGTGATCCTGCATTTCAGTTTCCAGCCATTCCACGTTAAAATTTAAATCAGCTGCTGATCAGACATTCACTGTTTATAAAGCACTAATACCTGACCAATTATGACTATTTACTGGGTTGGGATTTTACTGTTCAAGCATTGCTTTAAGATGCCAGATACTCTTACCAGCTCAGAGGAAAACTGTTATCCATTTTAACAGGATGCCAATTTTAAAAGCGTTCCAAATTTTCTAAAGCCATGTGGTGTGAGCAATGGTTAAGAGCATCAGACTAGGACCTGAGAGACCCCACTAAAG
Source organism: Podarcis muralis (assembly GCF_964188315.1). Lineage (NCBI taxonomy): Eukaryota > Metazoa > Chordata > Lepidosauria > Squamata > Lacertidae > Podarcis > Podarcis muralis. The sequence continues at coordinate 82,178,235 of NC_135656.1, forward strand.
TCCCAACTCAGCTATCAAGTTCACTGGCTGACCTTGGGCCAGTCACTGCCTAACCTACCTAACAGGGTTGTTGTGGGGGGGGGGTTAAATGAAGGGGGAGAACCATGTACACCACCTCCAGCTCCTCTGAGAAAAAGGTGGGCTATAAATGCCATAAATAAAATAAAATGAATAAAACATGGAAAATCAAACTTCTGGCAGTATTAGGTTACGAATGAATACTAATTGTGCTCACAAAACATGTAGAGGAATCCCAATGAGATACAATTATTATTTATTACTCAGCAGTCCTCTGTAAGTTCCTCCCAAGGGATGTATGCTAATAGGTGTATGGTTACAAAGCAGAGAAGGAGAAACTTTTCTAGTCACATTCACTCAAATGTACAGTGGTACCTCAGGTTAAGATCTGGAGGTCCGTTCTTAACCTGAAACTGTTCTTAACCTGAGGCACCACTTTAGCTAATGTGGCCTCCTGCTGCCGCTGCCACTGCTGCATTTCTGTTCTCATCCTGAAGCAAAGTTCTTAACCCAAGGTACTATTTCTGGGTTAGAAGAGTCTGTAACCTGAAGCGTCTGTAACCCGAGGTGCCACTGTAATCTTCCGGAGCCATATGTCAGTGGTGGACAGAGCAAGGGGTGGAACTCTTACCCACTACATTCCAGCAGCCAAACAGGAGTCAGTGGTTTCTACATAGGCAAGCAAGAGGATTGCATAGTCATGCTATATCTCTTCCTCAGCCTCCATTCAGTCCTCTTCCTATAAAGCAGGAGCAACAAGCTATGCAAGGCACAGTGTGGGTTTCAGCAGCCGTGTGAAATATTGGTCTTGCTTTGGGGACAATTGTGTCTCTACTGTCTTAGCAACAGAAGCACAGGTTTTACAGTGGAACCTTGGTTCTCGAACAAATGCCTTGGTACTCGAACATTTGGGCTTCTGAACGCCGAAAACCCGGAAATAAATATTCTGGTTTTCGAACATTTTTGGGAACCCAAATGTCTGCTGTGGTTGTTGGCTATTGCTTCCAGGGCGCCTGCACCAATCGGAAGCTGGGCCTTGGTTTTTGAACGTTTTGGAAGTCGAACGGACTTCCGGAACGGATTACATTTGAGAACCAAGGTTCCACTGTAGTATCAAGTGGCTCCAATGCAGAGCGTAGTATAACCAGCTACTTGCATCTTGGGCTGCTAGGGCTGTCATCCAGGTTGGATGCTTCAACAGCCAGCCAACAAGTGTGTCGTTCCAGTGCAAGGGATTAGGCCACCTGCCATATAATTTCTATACTACATGTGATGGCCCGCAAGCAAAAAAGCATTTCCACCCTTGGTCTATCCTGATGGTACAGTGGCTCTCTAGAATCTCTCTCTGTCTTGCTACCTAAAAAAACCTTATAACAAGAGACTGAACATGGGGTGAAAAACACATACCGGTACTTCACCACTCAGCTATGGCCTATCCCCCAAGTCCTTCATAGGGGTTTAAGCAACTGCAAAACCATGGTGTGTCTCGATTAGACACGCTCCTGTAAATTTGCAGGAGGCCATGTTTGGTAACAGTGCTGCACTAAACAAAAGGATTCTGTATCATCAGAAGCATGTATAAACCTGTACTGTCGCTCACCAACTTTAAAAGTCAAAAGCAGGTGTAGGGAAGGGAAAACAATGCATCCGGCTGTAATTAGCATCTGAGTCAAATCTCTTTTAAGGAGATGTAAACTGCTACTTAAAGGATCAAAACAGATACTGTTTAGTGCTTTCAGAGTGCACCTTGTAATCTGGCTACCCTGTCTAGTTGCCTTTTCATTTGCTTATCTTATCTTTAGGTTTGAGCATATCAAGTTTAAAAAGGTTTCCTGAAACAGGAAGGAGGCAAAATTACCTCCCAGTAGTCTCTTCTGTTGTCGCTAAATTATGCCTTGTTAGAAGCAGATGGAAACCTTTTCAGTCATTTACTACTAAACAAGAACATAGGCCAGCCACAAAAAGGGTGGGGAAAATGTTTTTACTATAGTGGGTTTGTTGTTGGCCTATGGTAAACTCATCCACTTTATGTTACGAGTGCTTGCCACAGAGAACATAGGCCATAGTGGTCAGGACTGGATTAGTTGCTGTGTGAAAGCACCATACAATCTGCCATCAATCCCCTGAATATAAATCCAGGGCCTAGTTAGTAGGAACACACACTGCTGAAAAAGGAGAAAGAAGAAGGTGAGCTATACTGCAACACTGAATACTATTTGGTGTCAAGAGCAATGCCCATTCTCACAATCCCCTCTATACATGACAATGCAGCATTGAGTCAACATGTGCAGCTTATCAAAGATCCTCTTTGTCAGCCTCCTCAGGTTAAAGTATTCTGCATTCATAACTGCCTCAGCACATGGCTCTTGTCAGGGTCTGGCCCCGCCAGACAGCAGGGTGAAGTGATATAATAATAATAATAATAATAATAATTATTATTATTATTATTATTATTATTATTATTATTATTAATTATTTATACCCCGCCCACCTGGCTGAGTCTCCCCAGCCACTCTGGGGGGCTTCAGGAGGCACACTGAAGAGAATTATTGGTCTCTGAATGGTGCAGCGAGGCTTCTTTAATGCATTGGGATGAGCAGGGTATGGGTGTGTGGGTGTTTTAAAACCACAACAGCTATACACCAAGCCAAGCAGAGTCAGAACAACTGACCTTTCAAAATGTGCTACCACCGTACTTAGGTAGCACTGTGCTATCCATTTCACTTCTGTTGGTTTATGTATTGTTTTTCTGCCTTTAACTTCCTGCCCCAGGCGTTTCAGAACTTTAAAATACCAAAGGATGACAAAAGAGAACATTTAAACACCAAGTGCACAAAACAGAGCAGGTAGTAATTAAAATAAATCAAAAGCCTAGCAGAAAAGCTTGTGCATACACCAAGCACTGAAAGCACCTGGCTTCCTGCAAATAGTCCTGGGAAGTGTAGTTTGCCCCACAGAGCTACAATTTTAAGAAATCTTAACAAACTGCAGTTCCCAGGGTTGTTTGGGAGCAGTCATGTTTTTTGTTAGGTCCTAGCCCTAAAAAGCAGCTTATCAAAATTAAATGTTTTGAAAATATTTATTGGTTACAGTTATATCCCACAATCTCTACAAGAAGTTCAAGCTGGTGTCTATGGTCCTCCCCTTTCTGATTTTATGCTCGCAAAAACCCTGAGGGTTGGTTAGGCTGAGAGACAGTGACTGGCCCAAAATCATGAATGACTATTAAGAGCTGAGTTTGTTTACACTATGTTTTCAATCTGGATATGAATGCCTCTTTATACTACTTTAATGGCTAGTGTTTTGCAATATACTGAGAACTTTATAAATGCATGCTATACCATTTGTCCCAACTCTCTTCTGAATGACTTCAACTACTTTAGTTAGCTATTATTCCCAAATTGTAAGCACAGAATTCTATCTCAACCCTTTTCATAACTTTGTTGAGCTGATGGAAGAAAGGTGGAAGATAAAAGAAAGAAAATAAATACATTTTCAAAAGTATTCCAACATGAAAGCATAAGTGAAGTATTGTTGTGATTCATTCGAACAGGACCTGCTGCCAGAAGTCCTAAGAACAACAACTGCAATTTATTTGCAAATGAGGCCTACTTGAAATGTTGCTATTTTAGTTATTATTTTTTTGGTATTCAGGATGAAAGTGCCAGGTATATACTATTTGGCCCCAAGCCTCTGCAACACAGCCAGAGGCCTAACTAATGAATAAGGACCTTAAATTGGCCAATGGCTAAACTAATAAGTGCCTATCTGTTATGGTCATTTCCTTTATAAGCTTTGAACTTGAAAGCATACTACTTTGTTCCCCAAGCATATGAGTTTAATAAAACACCTACAGACACATGGGCTTGAAATTCAAACTACCACGCAGCTACACTATTTAATTAGCTCGCAATTAAGACTTGTTTCAGGTATATCTTACTTTAACTATAAATGTAAATGTATTGCCTCGGGACTGCACAGCCTGTCAATTAGCCACTAACATTAATTGAACTTATGGGCAGCTTTTAATTTGTTCCGATTATTGCTGAAAAGCAAGTCTCTCTTGCCTGGGGCTTTTGCTATAAAAATCCTTTGGTCTACACACCAGAACTGAGAGGTAACACACACACACAAATGAATTGACCCCAAGTTTCATTGAGTGGGAAACAATCCTCTGAGTTTTAGGAGTATGCTAGCTTAACGGAAGTTGAAATACTAGCTACAAAAGCTTGCAAACAACAATGCACTTGACAGTCTATAACGTAGAATGATAAATGATAGTGTTATGTAAACAGTGTGAAGAAATTACTTGTAAAGGCTAATAAACGGATATAATCTGTAATTGGTACACACAAACAGGTCAATTTCATGAAGTCCAATCCATGCAGATTCAAAGTGCAAACGATTGAAATCAGGCAGCAGAACCTATGGTACAAATTGTACCTTATTGTGAAGCCACAAAGAGTTGTATAATTTTGCCAAATATCAAATTCAACAAGAAAAAAACCATCAAGAGAGTGTACCTTTCTGTAACACAGCTAAATTGACTCTGTCCATTTTTATGGGGCACAAAACAATAGGGTTTTTTGTATTAAATGAATACATTGTTGCTTTTTTAATTGTTTCCTGGAAGTCTCCTTGATCTTTTTCAAACAAGTCATCTGAGAAATATTAAGAGCAATAATAATATTAACCAGGTCTTATATCTCATCAGTATATGCATGTATGGTTGTAAACTAGCCATAGTTCACTGAACCATAAATTCGTAAACATTCGGTTCCTCCATGATAATATGACAGCAACAATCGCAGATAACAATGGCTCTCAAAGTGAACCTTTCACAGTGGGATCAGGGGTTAAACAGGGTTGTGTTATTGCCCCAATTCTATTCATTATTTTCATTACCATGATCCTACACTTTGTCGAAGGAGAAACTCCCCACCTGAGTAGAAATCATATATCAAACAGATGGAAAGCTCTTCAATCTGAGCAGGCCGAAAGCAAAGAGTAAGGTTACCATAACTTCCGTCATAGAGCTTCAGTATGCTGATGACAACATAGTGTGCGCACGCTCAGAGGATGACCTCCAAACCATCCTAAATATCTTTGCAGAAGCTTACGAAAAGCTTGGCCTATCACTCAAGATCAAAAAAAACCAAAGTGCTGCACCAACAAGTACAAAATAACCCCTCTGCAGCGCCACAAATACAACTCAATGGTGTAATGTTGGAAAATGTTGATCACTTCTCCTACCTAGGCAGTTATCTTTCCACAAGGGCCAACATTGACGCCGAAATCCAGCATCGCCTGAGCTCTGCAAGTGCGGCTTTCTCCTGATTGACGTGCAGAGTGTTTGAGGACCAGGACATTCGCATGGACACCATAATGCTTGTTTACAAAGCGATTGTACTACCAACCTTACTATATGCTTGTGAAACATGGACCACGTATAAACGCCATCTCCAACTCCTCGAAATATTCCATCAACGGTGTCTCCGAAAATTTTTACACATCACTTGGGAAGTTGGGTGAACTAATATCAGTTTACTGGAAGAAGCCAAGATCATCAGTGTTGAAGCAATGATTCTTCAACATCAACTTCGTTGGACTGGTCATGTTGTGCGGATACCTGATGATCATCTTCCAAAACAACTACTCTATTCTGAACTTAAAAATGGAAAGGGTAATGCTGGTGGTCAACAAAAGAGGTTTAAAGACTGTCTCAAGGCAAATCTAAAAAAATGTAGACAACTGGGAAACACTGGCCTGTGAGCGCTCCAGTTGGAGAACAGTCTTTACCAAAGGTATCATGGGCTTTGAAGACATTCGAACTCAGGACGCAAGGGGGAAATGTGCTAAGAGGAAGGCACTCTTGGCAAATCCACACCATGGTCAACTCCCACCTGGAAACCAATGTCCCCACTGTGGAAGGACGTGTGAGTCCAGAATTGGCCTCCACAGTCACTTATGGACTCATTGTTAAAACAGTGTTTATGGAAGACAGTCTTACTAGGCTACGAGTGATCGCCAGAGGAGGAGGAGGAGGAGGTACATTTATTACCAATGGACATGACTTGTAACCCACGATTAATTATAAGTGTCCAAAGTAAAAAATAATGGTTTTGCATTCCTTGCCAAATAAGAGCTTCTGGAATCAGAGATCTAAAGCAAAGTTCCCATTAAATTTAAGAGGTGCTGGATCAGTATTAATAATATATCTAGACTTGCTAACCTCTAAGCCAGTGAATCATACACAAAACCAAGTTTCAGTCACCTGAGAAAGGCAAAGATCCTTAAGCAGAAACCATTTCAGGGCCCACAACAGGAAATCCCTGACTTTGTTCACTGAACTTACTCTCCAGAGCAGCTACTGACTCAGAAACAAAGTGAAGAAACATGGGAAAGAAGTTAAGTTGGCTAGAGCCTAAGGAATTATTCACATTCCAGCCTCTCGATTTGAATGCCAAATGAAATTATACAGCATTTTTTCAATAAAAGGTGTTGCTTATGGCTTCTCATATTCTTTCATTTCAGGAGGGAATTTATCTTATAGCAGCTTAATTCAGGTCCCCTTTCTAACCAATATGTATTGAGTCAGTGAATTACTAATAGTTCCTACCCTTTATCAATCAAGAAAAAGAACTGATTAGTTTATGTGATCAATGTTTTCCTAAGGCCCAATATCAGAAAATATCTCTGTTATTTTGTACTTTCAGATTTGCCACAAATAGTATCCCATGTCTCTAAGGGAGCCCAAAGCTGCAGTTCTACACTTCAGATGTTATACTTCCCATAATGTGTGTGTGTGTGTGTGTGTGTGTGTGTGTGTGTGTGTGTGTGTGTGATTTCTTTTTCAGATTAGAGCAACAATGAAAGAACAATAGTCCAACAACAAACAACCATCCAAAGAAAACTCAACAAGAGATTGAGATTTATCACAATGAAGCGTATTTCGACTATACAAGATGGATCTCAAGTTACATCAAACAGACTCTTCAAAAAGAAAAGGTGTAAACTCTAGACCCATTCCAATATTACAAATCCATCCCATGTAAAGTCACAAAAATTAAATAATGTGGAGAGACAGGCACAAAGACATGCCATCAGTTTTAACATCCTTATTAAACACATAGATCTGTGCCTGCACTAATTATAGATTGGGTCTTGGAGGTAGGAAATCACTACCCCGCAAAGCATAGCCTGTGCACCAGACCAAGACAGCAATCACAATTTATCCTTCATATGTTGTTAATTAGCACGCATATGTTCCTAATTTCATGCTCCCACAAGGCAAACTGAAGGAAACAATTGGTTTTGAGTTTGAACACAAAGAAAGAAATAATCAATATTACTTGCAAGCGCTATTTAATAAACTGAAGGCTTTATTATTCAAACTGTCAAACTCTATGAAGATAGCTCAGGTTGCTGAGATATTTGATAGAAATGTTTATATAAATTAATGTTAAATGCTGTATTTTGGCTAGAGTAGTGCCTAAAAAAAAAGGAATGCCAGACTAACCTCCTAACGCACACGCACATATATACTTCAACTAAGTTGTAGCCACTTTTTTCCTCTCAGTGTATCACCACCCTCACTTTACTCAAACTTCTGCCATTGTTTTAAACTATCACTTTTCCTGTTGTTGCATCTACCCCACCCTGACTTCATGTAAAACTGGGATTGTGATGTGGCACTACAATGTGGCCTGCATGCAATGACATTCTTACATTTTTATTATATGGAAAGATATTGAAGTTTTATCTGTGAGACTATTAAATCAGAAGTAATCAATCACTTAATGTTGCAACTATCAAATAAAGGACATGCATGTGCGCGAAACAGGTTTTACCCACTCTTCTGCAGCAGGCCTATGATAGTTGCTGTGCAATACACACATTTTCTGGTCACACAGACTTTTAAAGATTATTAAATAAAGGCTATTATCCACACATGCACAAAGAGAAAAATGCCTGTAATTATCGATTTAGTGTATATATATGAACAAGGTGAGAATGTAGTGCTTAAGCCCTGAAGTGATAGTATGGGGTGCACCACTTCCAACTGCAAGCCAGGGGGTGATGGTGGCTTATTTTAATGCCCCCTACAAGTAGAAAGCTGGCATAGGCATCAGAGAGCAGGTTCACAATCTTCTACTACTTTCCAAGTGAAGAGGGGGCATTCAAAAATGACATCTCAAAATGCAAGTAATGGAAAAGAGGTGCACATTTGCACAGTATAATTAAGTCAATAATTAAGCAACAAAGGAATCTGTTTTTTTGCAAATGAAAATTGTGCAAATTGTAGATTCTGTAAGAATCTAACACCTGGATCATGAAAAAGAATACCTCCTTTGACACCGCATTCTACTTCAGTCTTCCTCCAAATAGCTCAGGCAGTTTATTGAATCCAAAGTTTTTTTGCTTGGCTCATTAAAAGTCTCATTTTCTGCGAATGGCATGGAAACTTTGAATTCAATCCAGACTATATGGGTTTTCTGCCATTTTATCCTCACAACAATCACTTCATGGATCCAATGAAGCAGACCCAACTTCATGAAAGCTTATGCCATAATAAATGATTTTAAGTCTTAAAGGAACCACAGGGCTGATTCCCCCCCCCCCTGTGAGGCAGAGTAGACTGAGAAGTGGTTGACACAAGGTTGCTTCAAAGCTGTGTAAGGTTTTGACATCTGCTACTCAAACAGCATCTTAAAAAGCAGAGAGACCACCTTGCCGACAAAGGTCCGTATAGTTAAAGCTATGGTTTTCCCAGTAGTGATGTATGGAAGTGAGAGATGGACCATAAAGAAGGCTGATCGCCGAAGAATTGATGCTTTTGAATTATGGTGCTGGAGGAGACTCTTGAGAGTCTCATGGACTGCAAGAAGATCAAACCTATCCATTCTGAAGGAAATCAGCCCTGAGTGCTCACTGGAAGGACAGATCCTGAAGCTGAGGCTCCAATACTTTGGCCACCTCATGAGAAGAGAAGACTCCCTGGAAAAGACCCTGATGTTGGGAAAGATGTAGAGCACAAGGAGAAGGAGACGACAGAGGACGAGATGGTTGGACAGTGTTCTCCAAGATACCAACAAGAGTTTGACCAAACTGCGGGAGGCAGTGGAAGACAGGAGTGCCTGGTGTGCTCTGGTCCATGGGGTCACGAAGAGTCGGACACAACTAAGCAACTAAACAACAACAACACTCAAACAGCACCCAGTACTACAGTACACTAACTCATGAGAGCTGAAGTCACAATTACTACTCAGTACAGCATCCTTCGCCAACCTGTTAGCCTCTGCACGCTTTAGAGTTTGAAAAGAGCCACCATCAGCCCCAGGCAGCACACGTTGGGCAAGGCTGCAATACAGACAATACATCTCACCTCTTCCTCCTACCCACAAAGCATACTGTGTCAAAAACCAGCTATTTCAGTTTCTTCTGAATTTAAGAAAAAAATAGGGATAAATATTATAGGTGTTAGGGCATTACCCTTGAACAATTTGTCCTTTTCTGCTAATACACTATTTTGTCTGTTATATCTATTAGTTTCTTCCTTTGGAGTGGAAAAAACCCTTTGTTCTCATGTTAACACAGTTAATGTTTTGACTTCCTGAGAGCACAATACAACCTTCCAGGGAGTAATCTTCCTGGCGACCTGATCTAGTCACTAGATACTTCCTTTTCTTTCACAATGCCAGACGCTACACATTTGAGTCCTCCTTCCAAATTCTCTTGGAGATTACAGAGATTTCTCCTGCCTGCCCCCTCCTCTCCAATCACAAGAACTCAAGAGCAATGAGCTTAATAGTTAGGGCAGGTAAATAAGGAGCATTTATTTATCTATATAAAATAATTTATATTGGCTTTCATAGAAGTCACAATGTAGTTCAATAAAACTTTCAGAATAGAATAAATGCAGCAGTCAGGATAAACTCCCCATACTGGTATTAATCACCAACAAAGGTCCAGGAGAAAAAGTAAATTTTTAAGCAAGTGCCAAGAACCAAGAGCAGTAGGGATTTACCTTATATCTCATATATCTAATAGGGGAGCTTTTAGAAGTAACAGGACAGAAAATCCTCCTGGCTGTCACAAGTTGGACTCAAGCAGAAGAGCCTCACTGGAAGATCTGAGTGAGTGAGCAGGTAGATAGATGATAAAACGTGTTAATAACCAGTGTGGTTGGCCACCTAGACCTCCAGCATCAATAGTGGATCAAGGAATACCTCACACTATACACCTTTTCCTTTGGGTGGTGACAACCCCATAAAGACCACCTAATTCCAAGAGTCAGGAGCCACCCACCCACCAACAAGGCATCTGTCTTATCAGGATTTTGCCTCCACTTACTGGACAGCAACTATTATGGACTTGCAGAGCCACACTTGATTTAGATGTAGGAGAGGAATAAAGTTGGGCTCCAAAGCTCTTGATTAGGGGTAGGCAACCTAAGTCCCGGAGGCCGGATGCGGCCCAATCTCCTTCTCAATCCAGCCAGCGGACAGTCCAGGAATCAGTGTGTTTTTACATGAGTAGAATGTACTTTTATTTAAAATGCATCTCTGGGTTGTTTGTAGGGCCTGCCTGTTGTTTTTACATGAGTAGAATGTGTGCTTTTATTTAAAATGCATCTCTGGGTTATTCGTGGGGCATAGGAATTTGTTCATTCTCCCCCCCCCCCAAAAAAAAGTATATATATAGTCCGGCCCACCACATGGTCTGAGGCATGGTGGACCAGGCCACGGCTGAAAAAGGTTGCTGACCCCTGCTCTTGATGACTGCCCCTGACAAACAGCACTGGAGACAAGATAGAGCCTTGCATCATCCTACAGCATAACTGCCAGGGAGCTGAAGTATTTACTCTCTAGACCTGGCCCTGAAGGTAAGAGCAGAACCACTGCAAAACACTGTGTCCAACTTTCAACCCATTCCATTGCAAGACTAAAGGCAGGTGGCACGTCAGCAGCATCCCCAAACATTTTCTTTGTCCCAACACCAAATGTATGTCATCAAAGCCCAACCCCCATGAGCAAGGGGTATTTCAGCAAGGGAAATAGAAAATGTATCATTGCAACACCCTACCCTTCAGTCCCCTGCTTTTTATTTTAAGGGCCTTCTCCTTCGTCAGCATGGTTATAAGGAGGAGATCAGAAGCATTTGCTTTCATTTTCAGGTAACTGGCCATGGTTAGTGATCCTGGGTTGTTTTTAATACACTGTTTAATACACTAACCACAGTTCCTGGGGCTTGATCCTAGGCAAGCAGCTGCTAGTTGAAAAAAGGAGATGCGTATTCTCTTTATAACTGCACCAAAAGGAGGAAAGAGGAAGACTCCTATACACAGAACTATTGTTAAGTGCTAACAGAGCCGCTGAATTAGGCAACAGAAATGTTTTCAAATAATTTGGCAGGCTCATTAGGCAAAATTGTGACTGAGAAGATTAAGTTTATAACTGAATGCCAAATAATTCTTTTCTCTAAACACATTGCATCTTTTGTCTTTTAGTCCCTTTCCTTCCAACTTCCAACTTTTTTTAAAACTGAAAAAAATGCATTTGTTAAGAAGTCTTCTAACTAAAAAGTATAAGCATAATCAAGCCCATTGGTTTTATTTCAGTAGGGGAATGCTTCACCCATTAAACTCAACAAATTTACAAATGATTAACTCTGGCTGGATTGTGCCTTACGTATGTAATGCACGTACATTGTCTGGCAATAAAATAATTACACAAGTCATACGTATCCACGGGGGCTGTGAGTACATGTTCCTCAAGCAACAGCCTACCATGACACATAGCAAGGCTTTTTTCAGAGGTAACTCACCAAAACTCAGTTCCAGCACCTCTCTTCTAAGAGAAAGAGGGAGGCATTCATGGTGAGTTCTGGAACCTCTTTTTCTAGAAAAAAGCACTGCTACAAAGCATACCATTTTGGAAATGGAGAACACTTTCAAAAGCAGTCCACGAGACGACTGCTGCTCAAACTTTCAAATCCTAGAGGTCAAGCCTTGGATCTGCCCAAGGTAGCTCTTTGGATCCCAACCTATATATTTTAAGTAACAGGAAAATATTTGTTTTGCTTCTTTTCAGTGGCCTCTTCCAGTGCAAAAGGTACTGTTTTCCAAGGAGATAAACCTGACTTCCTCAGCCTTGGTCCTCCAGATGTTTTTGGCCTACAACTCCCATGATCCCTAGCTAGCAGGACCAGTGGTCAGGGATGATGGGAACTGTAGTCTCAAAACATCTGGAGGGCCGAGGTTGAGGAAGCCTGAGATAAATTGATGCACTGCACTAAGAAAAAAGTCCATTTTCAGTTTAAATGCAGTGTTAGACTTCTAAAAATGTACACAAAAGGAGGTGGAAAGTTCATGCAACTGGATCTAGGTCTGCTCATTGTGTGTAAACATTTCTAATTTTTGAGCATACCTGTTGGTGTAAGTTGTCAGAGCCACTCTTTATTGAGCTATGCATAGAAACAGGTATATTGTAAAGGTTTTTGGACTCCTTACCCAGGCTGACTGCATCAGAATAAAAGAGCAGCAATTACTCCTACTGTGCTTCAGCTAGTTAGCAGGTGTTGGTTTCCAAAAAAGAACGGAACGCTAAAACCCTGCTGATACAAAGAGACAGGTGTGGCCCATTTAGATTCCTCTGTGATTTAAGACCAAACAGAGCATATAGTGAGATATTGGGTGTCTAAGGAAAGAAATATGGGAAAGGACCAAATATGAACTATGAAAAGTCTCATTTTTGTAGAGAAATAGATGTGTGCGTATTTTTTAAGAGATCCCTGGTAAAAGTTATGTTTTACAGTCATATTGCTAAAATATGGGACAGGACTGTTCCCGTGATAACTGGATGGTATACTCTATCAAAGCGACAAGGCAAAGTGTTTCCAATCCCATTGTTCCACCTTTTATGGAAACCTAGGGACAGTCCTTGCACTTCTTGAGTGGTATTGTTGCTTGCCCTAATAACAATTCAGTATGCCCCATGCACATGGCTGCTGTATTTGAAACACAGCCAGAACTGCTTAGAGAAGTGGTAAACATGCTACTAAAGCAACTGAACTGACCTAGCAGTTGTGTGACAGCATGAATGAGTCTCCAACATGTTGTAGCAAGCAGGGCTTGAATTCCTCGATAAATGCATGTTGAGGAATTCAATATTTATTTTATTTAACCTGCACTGTAAAATAAGCAAAACAAAGTTTTTTTAAAAATTGCACTTTCAGTATTTAAGGTTTTTTAAACCTCCTTGTTGCTTATTGCTGAGCCTTTTGTGCTAGATTAAATACAAACATCTTTGTAGCAGAGTAACTGGGGAAGCAACGGCTCATAATTAGCCAGTCATTAACAGCCCTATCTTAATCACACTGTTGGCAGGTTCTGCCTCACAGTGGCTTATCTAAGGACAGCATGATTTTAAAAAGCACAAGGTACCACCTGCAACAGAAGGTTAAGCCCAAGGGTCACCAAAGCGGTGCCCATGTAGCAAATTCTATTGTAGCCAATAAAGAGCTTTATGCAAGCCCAGCTGCAGCACAGAGGGTAATTTCAGGGGGACACAGCTACAGAGGGATCTCTCTCCGGTTATGACCTCCCTGGCAGCAAAAATGCTCCTTGCCAGTCCACACTTAAAGCTTGCTTCAAGCCTAATTTCAGCAGGCAGGGGTGGGGGAAACAAGATCCTGGGGGGGAAACAAAAGCCTAACTGATTTCATGAGGGAAGCGGGTGTGCATGCATGTATTTGTGGTTGCCATGCATGTTGTTGTGGTGGGTGGGTGTTCATGATAGCTTCTCCAGTTTGCAAGAGTGCCCATGGGTCCGAAAAGAGTGGCAACCCCTGGCTTAGCCTACACAGCATGTGCCCTCTGAAGTCTTCCATTAAGCTTGGAAATTAGCAGAGCTCCGCTTGCCAAAATGACAACACTATACTTGTTTTTTCAAGCCTTTTGCAAGTAGAGACGTTCTGAACAGGCTTGGACTGCCACATTTTTATTGTTATGCAAGTCGCTTGCTAGGAGACGTCCAAGCTGATATGTCACTTTCAACAAAAGCAAGCAAAGTGATGGTAGAAGTCTTCTGAGAGTATATCCAAGCTAACATGCATACCATAAAAGTTGTACTGTCTTGATAGCAGGAGTATAGTTTGTGGGGGGGGGGGGGAAGGGGGGGGAGAGCAGGAAAAAACCAGGACTTGCATGATTGAAATCAGAAATGAAATGAGAGGCTCTTTTCTACACTATCCCAAGAAAAACAAGGTTTACTATTTTGTACCAGTGGTAATTTAGATATAAGGTGTAGAAACATCTCCATTGTTCAAAGCAAGTTGTTAACAATGCAACCTATGCAAGGCTCATCAACCTCAGTGTAGTTACTCCCAAGTAAGAGTGTAAAGGAATGCAGCTCAAAACATTTTTCTCCTAGCAGTCTTTGCAGAGAAATGATAAATAATTTCAATATTGACAGTTCCGCTTACTATCCACTTAGGTATAAACATAGGTTAGAGGAGCACAGGAAGTGTGGCATGCAGCCTCCGTCTCTAAAACCTTAGCAAGCACCTGGAGATGGGCCAACAGATGGTTTCAATAGATTCCTCAGGAATGGGAGAAAATGAAGTATGCACATTTCAGGAGCGGGAGGGGGGCGCTGAATGCAAATTCCATCATTAGTTTTCTTAATACTTATACCATACTAAGAAGTTGGAAGAGATTTCAGGGGAAGGAATGCAAAGGATCAAAAAGAAACACACGCTGCAATTGTGTGCTTTGTGTCTTCAAATTTACATATTATATATATATATATATAATTCCTGTCCCACCGCTGCAGAAATATCCCCACTGGCTAGAAACAAAAGTCTCCTTTTCATGCAAGGAAAACTGGGAAGTACAGGAATATCTGAAGGTGAAAAGACAAACTTCCAGTCAATTCCCTCTGTATTCCTAACTCACTCGTCCCCCAGGATATAAGAACAAAGGAAATTATTCCAAGGATCACAAGATTCTGCAGTAGAAATTTTAACCTGGACATCTGAACTGATCATTTAAGAGGAAAGAGGAAGTACTGAAATTTTAAAAGATCTAATTTAAGTAAAGCTGTGTTGAGCATCACCATTTGAGATGCAACAGACAGTCATGCCCAATACAAATACATTCAATGTACTCCACTGATGTAATGAAATCGTGTGTGTGTGTGTGTGTGTGTGTGTGTGTGTGTATATATATATATATATATATATATATATATATATATATATATATATAAATGTACACCAGAGTAGACAGTTGTCACAGTTAGCTACGTAGATGCAAAAAAACCTTCCCTATATACAATAACATAAGCTTGGAATAATCCGCCTGGCCAAGACTGGGTTGAAACGCAAGTTTTAAAACACCAAACTTCCATTCAGACCTTTCCCAACTGATCTCTCCATCTCCCTTTTCCTCCCAGTGATGATCGCTTGTGTGCCTAACCTATTGGACTAGAAGTCTGACAACAGAGTTTGTGTCAAATTTATGTACCCCATCAAGACATTGGGAAGTTGCCTTCTACCACATCAGGATACTTGTTCACCAAGCCTATTTCTGCTTACTCTGACTAGCAATGGCTCTCCAGAGTTTTAGGTAGAGATCTTTCCCACCACCAGTTACCTACTCTTTTTAACCTGAAATCTTCTGCATGTAGAGCATGTGCTCTCTAACTCAACTGCAGCACTTCCACCCACCCACTCCCTGCCCATATCTGGATGAGAAAAAGAATAGAAAATGAATTTCATAGTTCTAACAAAGAAGCTTTAGTAACTCACTTATCTGTATGATAAGCAGTTAAACTGGGAGTCAGCAAGTAAAAGCAACTGTAGTTTGCTATGCACACACAGATGAAAACTTGTTTTTCTCCAAGCATTTCTAAGTTATGTTGTTTTTTTCTGCTGTATGATTGTAGCTGCCTCTAAATTGTATATGATGAAGGTTTGGTATTACTGTATTGTTTTATGTTATTTTAACAGGCTCATTATATACCACCCTGGTATTCAAAAGGGTGAGAGCCAGCCTAAAAATATTTTAATACACACCAACTTGTAAGATTGTCTTCTACCACCCAAATTTGGGACTGTCTGGCCAAATGCTATGTTCCACATCAGAGTCTCTCTTCCAATCCCCACTACCACTTGAAAATAAGTGGCATGTCCATTTACAGAATGCCCATCCCAGGAAAGCTCACCAATTGTGTCATTATTTAGGTACCCACTGGGGACATTTTAATTAGGTTTTATTTGCTCCAGTATACTTTTATGGTGAACTGTTATGCTGCCTTTTTCAGTCCTGCTTGTTGAGTTTGTGTGTTTACTTTTTAAGTGTGCACAACACTCTGATGGGCAGCCTGAACATACTATTGAAATGCATCTCGTATATATTGGTTTATGTAAGACAATCATGCATTGTTAACTAGGGGGACAGCTCTCTTTCTTCTGAAGCAACAGTGGCAGTTAAAACCTATAGGGAAAATCCCTATCAGTAGATGCCAAACTAGGAAACCAGGCCTGATGAATTCTGTATTTAAAGACATTCTGATTGTGGTACTTAAGTTTGCTTTCCTTGGGCAAAGGGCAGCTTTGGGACAAGGAAGGTGTGGAATTAAGAGTGGCAAAATAGCACTGGGAGGGTTAAAACTACCCTCCACCCAGTGCCTCTGTCTCAGTCTGAATCAGCCTCCACCCTGTTGCCTTCAACATCAATTTTCAAAGTGTCCTTGTTCAAAGTACCACCCAGTCACTTGGGAGCAGGTTTGGGAGAACCTCATGTTCTGCAGGAGAGCGAAAAGCTGGCTGCACCGTGTGATGGCGCGACTGCACTTTTTTCCTTGGTGCCGTTTGGCCCTCCCTCACTTAAATATAGCGCACCCACCTCACAGAACACCAATTCCACAAATTCCTACAAACTACCCCAGATTATTTTGTGAGGGACTTGTGTGAGTGAAAACTTAACAATTTGGAGTCTCAGGCAGGATTTGATCAAATAAACAAAGATTTTATTAAACAAAGGAAGTTTATGACACAAAGTGGGTAAAACATACTTCAGATTATGTTATTTCACTTCAGTTCTTTCTCAGTTGTTGTACAGCTGTTGCTGCTTAATACTTTGGTTCTTAAACAAGGTGGTACTTCCTGTCAGTTACACACCCCTTAGTCCAGTCGTCAGGGATTATGGGAATTGTAGTCCCAAAACTTCTGGAGGGCCGAGTTTGCCTATGCCTGCCTTAGATAACCCTATTCCTGAGGTTCTCCAAGTAACAGACCCAAGGGATCACCACACCCCTCTGAACTGGTTTCAGAGTCTTCTCTTTTTGTAGAAGAATCTCTCCCCTCCTGACTGGAATGAGACCTAAGTAGATTGTATTCTCACATCTTCTACTTCTCCTGGCTCAGCCTCAGCCTCCCAGTTAATTCCTGGCCTATTACTCTTACAGGACACCACACACCGTCCTTCATACTAAGCTCAGAATCTTCTTTCTCTAGCTTGTGATATATTCCTCAGAGTGGCTGTTTCTACCCAGAACCAACTCTCTCTCCTCTTGTTCCCTCTCTCCCAACCTCTCTCCCAACCAAAAAAACCTCCCTCTCAAAATCCTCTCCTTTTCAACTCCCCCTCCTGGACCCCGTTCGTTAACCATTTGCTGGCAGGGGAAAAGAAAACACTTGGTGACCCAACCTGCCCAGCAAAACAAACTTTTCCGTCACACACCACTGAATAGGAAAGCCCCACATGGCAGCATTTTGAATATTTTAAAACAAATCAAATCTATCCTCATAGTATCTTTTCCCCCACTTCTGGGCAGTCATATCAACATCCAAAAGAGTTCTTGCCCCATGACAATAGGTCTGACAATACGTCTGTAGGGCAGGGAAGGTCCAAATCCCACTGTCCTCTCAAAACCGTAATGTCAGGTCAAACAACAGAATCAACTATTTTTGTAATTTCCAATTACTGGCCAAGATCAAGAAGGCAAAACATTTTCTGTATTCATCTCAGTTAAGGCCAGCTCATGTGGACACAAAAGCACATGTGTCCATTCCAAGTGGGGCACAGGCTCTCCAAGATCTCAGAAAGACACTTTTCCTGGCCCTACTACTCAAGATTGCTTGAACTGGAGATGCCACAGAAATGGCCCCAGGACCTTTTGCCTGCAAAGGCTAAGGCACCTTATTAAACCGGACTTGTGTTTCTAAGTTCTGCATTGTGACTGCATTTAGTTTCCACGCAAATGGCTGTTATTCACACAGATTTTGCACTTGGCATCCAGGGCAAGATGGAGGGAGTGAGGGGTGGAAGCAGTCTGCAGTTAAAACAGCATGCCAAGTACACAGCAATGGCTACACAGGAGCAACTCCTCAAGCTTCTCCATTGAGGAAGCAGCTGATTACAAAAGCAGCCCATAGCTTTGGCTATGGTTCACAAGCTTATCTTCTTGCTAACCTCCTGGGAATGCCCAATTGTTTATCTGGAAATACATACTATTCTCTCTGCCAATGGGGGGAAAACATATTTCTAGCGCTCAGTACTGCAGACAGAACACACATAATATGTACAGAAATATTCGCTTCTGTTAAAAGCACAGAGGGGGGAAGAAAACACCCTAATGTTGTTTGAAAAGTGATAACATGCATTTAATCAACTAAAATGCCTTCATTACACACTATTCAGTGACTCTGCTGAAATTAGACACTTTTGCCCTAGACCATAAAAGATTGTAGTGATTTGAAATGGAAATATTTCCTGTCCACTCACTGCCAGGTTTGTTCCCAGAGTGATATAACAGATGACATCCAGTACAATAAATTCTTTTATTAACCATACATTTGAGACTGCTTTAGGGAATTAGAGTGTTCAGTTTCATGCTGAAAAAATGTAATGTTATCCATAGACTGTCAATGTGTGCAACAAAAACAGAGGCACAGGTTTCTCTACTTTGATCAATGGGGAAAGAGAATAAGAGAGATGTCTTAAACAGACCCACAACTTGAATTCAAAAAATTAAATTCAAAAGCCCTTGATATTATTTGAGCCATTTGGCAATAATAAAAGTTCCATGTAACTAGATTAGAACAAATTTGGGCAGAAGGTGGGTTTCAGTCTAGCAACGAAGAACTACAGCAGAAAATTTAAGAGCATCAAGACGGTTTTCTTTTTAAAACAAATCAAAGTTGTTATTCTTGTCAATTACCCTCCTGGTTTCCTTTTACCAGAAATACATTGTCATACTAAAATTAGGAATTTTGCAAATAATTAATTTATATTTAATTACGATCTGTACATAAAACCTCCTGTTAATACAGTGGTACCTCAATTTACTAATTTAATCTGTTCCGGACGTCTGTTCTTCAACCAAAACAGTTCTTAAACCAAGGCGCACTTTCCCTAATGAAGCCTCCCGCTGGCGGTGCCCTACCACCATTCAGCTTCCGTTCTTAGACCGAGGTAGTTTGCAAACCAGGACACAACTTCCAGTTTCGCAGAGTTTGTAAACCGAATACTGTGTAAACGGGGCTGTTCTTAAACCAAGGTACCACTATAATTCTAACTATAAAAAAACTTTCATCCAGACCTTGCTATTTGCAAGTAGCAAATGAAAATAAAGAAATGAGAGAGCTAGGAAAATTGGAAGCCATGGCCATAGAATTTACAGGATGAAGTGCTTCCAACTATGTTAACTGGTGCTATGCCATTAACATGAGGTTACAAGCTTCACCTGTACTGATGGGACAACATGTACCAGAATGTGACATGAACAGGACTAACTTCCAAATGCTCCAGTGGTACAAGGCAGAGCCTCAATTCTCTGGCACTGGTCTTAAGTAAATCACTGCAGATTTTAGCCTTATTTTGACAGGGGAAAGAAGGTGAGGGTTTAGCACGCACTAGATTTGCTGTTCTTCAGGATTTCAACTTCCTCCTCCATTTCTCTAAAAGTAAAAACTTTTGACTGACACCACAGGTGCAGCAACTCTAGTGCACAAAACACTAAGGCCAGGTTTGCACATCATGCGAAGCTGAACCATGGCTTATAGCACAAACATGCAAACACTGCGTCCCCACAGAGAGACTGTGGCTACTGCACTCCTCCCATAAGTCTTCCTGTTGCTGTGCTGCCATGAGTTAAGCTACGGCTTGGCCT
Organism: Podarcis muralis; assembly: GCF_964188315.1. NCBI lineage: Eukaryota > Metazoa > Chordata > Lepidosauria > Squamata > Lacertidae > Podarcis > Podarcis muralis. The sequence continues at coordinate 82,198,430 of NC_135656.1, forward strand.
AGTGTGTCACTTGGTTTCTGGTTGCTCCAGACAAACCATGAATTGCAAACAACATTTGTGAGTAGTGGAATGAGAATTTTCCTTTCATTCTTCAGGTTGCAGGTCCAAATCCAGAATAAGAATTTTTTAATCTCTTTGTCATTCAGTCTTCTGTAGTGACACATGAAAAGCTTCTCTGTGGCAAGGAGGACGAAGGGTGCTAAAAGGTGGCCCAATCTCTAATGTTAACCCATCCCGCCGGTTACTGATATAAGGAACAAACAGCCAGGGGTCATGTCACAGAAGGATTCCTCTAGCAATGCAGTAAGGGTCAAATGTTTCATAAGGCAATGCAGAACCAAGACAATATGGGACACTCTTGCTGGTCCCAGTCACTCCATCGTTCCATCTGGATTTGGGCCTGAAAGACCAAGGGAAGTTGCGGGTGCATGTAAGGTAAGCTGTAAACAAGCGCAATTTATGACACTGCACAACATCAATGCTCATCACAGGGCAAGTCAGCAATGGCCTCAGTATTATTTTCCTGTTTTGTAGAACTTGAACAACAAGAGACAGCCTTAACTCTGATTTTAAACCAGCAGATTTTTAAAGCACTGAATAGAAACACTAACCTATCACAAAAATACGTTGCATACAGCAAAAATTCTGAAAGGAAAAGGAAAACAAGGAACACACACATGTCCAATATCACAAAGGTGGAATGAACATAGTTATTCATACCTATTAAAACTGTTGGATAATACAGGGGTTTTAGCCTTTCATTCAGTTTGCGGCTTTGATTCTTGCATTTACTGCTAACAGCCATAAAGAGAAAGTTCTGTCTTTGCAGCTCATTCTTTAGCAAACTGAATGTTCCATTTAAAAACTCTGCATGACATTTCACAGCTAGTGGTCCTTACTCAAAAAGTCAATGGCATGATTAGTGAATTAATCTTAGAAATGCAACTATTTGGAGATACCTAAGCTGTACCCTCTGGTATTATCCTGAACTTATGAATAAAAGATAGGAAGGTTTTTGTTTCTGCTGTTGTTCTGCAACACCACACATTAAGAGCTTGTCACCTGTTAAGGGACAGAGTTTACTGACACTTTAACCTCTTTTTTGTGATTTACACTTTATTTTGGTCAGGAGTTGGAGTATAAGTGTAATGACGGCTAAGTAATTACAGAACATTTACTCCTCAGGCATCAACCCAGGATCATATTAATGGAGAGAAATGTGTGACAAAGTTTCTTTACACACACATACTATAATTGAATGTATTATTGCACTACTAACTGACAAGGTTTATGTTGTACTTTTGCAACTCTGTACTATAGGTCTAAAAATTGCTATGATTTCCTTGGTTGTGACAAATGCACCAGTGCAATTTTGGGGCTGCAAAACAAAAACAAAAGAGTGTTGGTATTTTGGAATGCCCCTAACTCCACATCAATAGCATACCAGACACAAGAGTATTTGTTACAGGATACTGTGTTGATGGAGATGCTACATTTGAGATGAGATGCAAAGCAAAGATTCTTACTTGCCATTATTAAAGGTTCTTTGGATGTTTCTGCAACTTTAGCAGACCTTGCTGAAATTTCACTTGCAAAATGAACCTGGAGTCTAATGAAATTCCCACTGGACTGGTGATGCATCCTTTATTTCCCATTAAAATAATTCATGTACCGCTAGAGTGCATTATTTGCAACACATTGTGCATTTAGTAAGTGGCTGAAAGTTTTCCTGACTGCAAAAAATAACATGCATTCTAACCAACAAACACTTGGATTTCATGGCAGGAAGAACCACAGACAGACCTGTAGTATCTTAAAGACTAACAGATTTTTTTATGACATAAAGTTTGTGGACTAGATCTTATAGAGCTTATGCCACAATAAATCTGCCAGTCTTTGAAGCTGCCACAGTCTTCTTCGTTGTTTTTGCTGCTGCAGACTAACTTAGCTACCTGTCTGAAAATGCTAGGAAGATGGGACCACCGGAATTGTATCATGAGAAATGATATTGAAGAAAGCTATGCTAGATGACACAGTAAACATCAGTTAAACTTAGGTGGCATGCAAACACACCTGCATAAACTGCTTGAGCACTGTAGTCTAAATGCAGCATCTACATCCCCTGTCACATACCATGAAGCATCACACTACCCCTTCTCTAATAACCCCTTCTCCCATATACATGAAGCAGCACTATTTTAAAATTTCACCTCTACAATTAGGCAGCATTCAGGTGGACATGAGCAGTGGCCAAGCTATTCCAATCCAGATACGGCCTTGGCTGTCACATTAGACAAAGCTGTACTCCTAGATGCAGAGGTCACTTGGACTTCTAATGACAAAGATGCATACCTGCTCTTTCAGAGAAATGAGAATGGGAACCACCTGCCCACAAACAGAGCCTCTGTCTCAGCCTTCAAACTCAGTTTGCTGGATGCTCATCCAGTCCACTACTGCATTCAGACTCTGGTCCAGGGCTTGAACAGCTATTATGGAGTTATGGAGAAGTAGAGGTGTATGTCACTGGCACACTGGTGACACCACGCTCCAAATTTCCCAATGATCATTTCCAATGGCTTTTTGCAGATGTTAAAATTTTTTTGGTGTGTGTGTATGTGTGTGTGTGTGTGTATGCTACTTCCCACCCACCCCAATCTTCTCAGACCAGCTTCTTCCATGCTTAATATGGCACAGGGTCTATTATTATTTTCTAGCATTTATATCCTACCTTTCTTCAATAATGGAACACTATAATGTCATGTTTGGGCAGACAAGAGACAGGGAACTTGCTTGCTAAGTCGGCCCCTGCTGAAAGCAGCCTTGAAATCTCCACCCATCAATCACTGTTGATCAGCAGGGGCCCAGAGCATAGGACAGAGCTCTCTGCAAGCTCAGTGTGTTGCTTTGAAGTCTCAACTATCATCGCCTGATGTCACTGTGATGTTAGGTAATTGACAGGTGAGTTGCCTCACCCACCTGTCAGGTTTGGCCTGTGAGGTATAGGGCAGATTCCTCACCCTGGTCTACACTAACTGGCAGTAGCTCTTCAGAGTTTCTAGCAGGCGTAATGACATCAAGATTCAAGTCCACTGAACCTGCAGGGGCCACATGTTGTGTGTGGACAAAAGTGGGTGTACCCTCTCACATTCTTTCATGCACTTTCTCACATGTATACAAGCACATACAAGCTCACAGCTCCACTCCTCAACTGATCCACACAGATCAGCAAAGGAGGAGGTTTAATCCCCTTTTTAAATCAAATGATTGCTTGGATTACTGGGAAGGGGACAATTTGCCATCTCCATTAGGGCGCAGAACTCTACCTACCTCAGTGCTGTGTCTATGTTTTTCTTTTTGCAGCTAACAAAATTGGTGGGAGGCTTAGGGTCCAGAACAGGCCCTAAAGTGGGGAATACTCACCCTCTTTTAGAGTATTTCCAGAATGTGCTCAGGCTTAAACTCTTACAACCCTGTAGCAGGAGGGATTTCCATATTTGGAAGACATCCATCATTGAGCACCACTCTTTATGCAAATTCCTGGCTGAACCAGAAAACCCAGATGGTATCATTAAGTAGATGCCCTCGGTGGATTTCAAAGAGCATAACTGGGCACACAAGGAAACACACACTTTACTACTATACACAGAAGGTATCAACCCTTATTTCAGTCTTGCTTAAGACCAATTATAGCTTGGACATTCATAGGTGAATCACTATATTGACTATTTTATCATTTTAAGGCGATTCAAACGTCTTAACGTGGGGGGGGGGGGCTTTTTTAAAAAAACTCAACTGTCTACTACATAAATTATCAAACCAGTATAGTTTAGTAATCCTTTGGGATTAAAGTATTAGAAATTTGGGAGTTTAACAGTAAGATCCAGCATTTCAGAAGAGTACTATTAATTAGAACTCACAGCTTGAGTGGAGCACATTTTAGAAGGAATTCTTATGAGGATCACCTTGAAAGCGTTTGATGCTGAAGAAACACCATAACTTTTTTTCTTCACACAAAAGCAGCCATCAGCAGAGCACAACCAGATGTTACCTTCTCTTAGTTTCTGTAAACCTCCATGACCTCCTTCAAATTAAAAAAAGGCAATAGCATTTTTTTAAACCCGCAGGAGCTATCATTAGTGAAGCATTGTAAGGATTTTCATTAATTCATAGCCAGCCAACCAGGAATTTTCCCACAGCTACATACAAAAAAGTCAGGGAAGTCACTGAGTGCTTGGCTGGATCTGAATATGGTCAGGAGCAAGATCAGAAATATCTAGTCCCTCCCACTGGAGACAGAGAAGGGTTAGAAATTAAAACCTAAGACTGCCTGCTAAGATAATATGCTCTACCAAGTTTTGCTCCACCACTGAGTCCATTCATGGCAAACTACTCAATATACTTTTCATACTATTTAGAAGAGGCAAGAGAGTGTTCAATGCTTAAAATATATCTTTAAAATGAGAACAAAACCATGCAAAGATAATTAAATACCATTTTGTGCCTCAAACCCTTCTTACTGGAGATGAGTACTTGTTAGTGCTTTTAATGGCAAAGTATTTTATAATGGGTGTGTATGTGCAGAGGAGACTAAATTAATTGTGACACAAATTGCAAGTTTTTTAAAGCCTTTCAGTAAATTTATAATTTTAAAAGAGAACCTACAGTTCATAGCTTTTTTTTTATTACTAGAAACAGAAGGAAGGTGCAGAAGAGCAAAGTTAATTCAGAAAAATTAAATCTAAACAGATTACTGGGCAAGTATTTGTTTTAACTGGAAACATTTTACAATCCTATAAACACAGAATTAACTTAATCTGTGCCTTTTACTGTTTGATGCTGGCTCCTCCTTGTAATCAAGGTGCAGAGATGCTTGGGCATATTCACCTACAAGGAAAAGTAATAAGAAAGACTGAAACTGTACTTTTCACTATTAACTCTTGTAGGCAGAATGTTGGGCAGAGTGAAAGAGATATTAGTGAAAAATACAACCAACTGCAGTCTACAAGTGCAATTTAAAGGCCTAAACGCCTGAAAAAAAAGGAATCTGGGCAGGAAATGCCTGTCTCCAGTACTACAGGAGGAAAACCTGGATAATACATTTAGGGGTTTAAGTAAGTCGCAGTCTATGCTTTCCACTGCTTCAGGCATTATAAGTTCCTGTGTTCATCAACAGCATACAGCTATACACGTGAAGCCTCCTGCCCAATTATTTGTGCTTGATGTGCACATGTCAAGGGGGGGGGGGGTCTGACCTACAAAGAGTGAAAATCAGGGATAGGGCTACTCAGCTCAACCCCTGCTCCTTGCTCCCATATTGTTATGTAAAGGGAACAAATAATGCCTGCATTGGGCTAATAATGTGTTGTAGAAGTGGCTTCCATAGCTCTGTCACACTTGCGCATCAGACGCATGCCAATGGGTTGTGCAGAAATACCACTACATATATAAACCTGGATTCCCTGTCAGTTTTTATATAGGGAGATGAATAGCCTTCCCATTGGCGGTGCAAAAACTGCTGCAAATATTTGCCTTTATTATTGTTCTGCTATCCATCTCTCATCATCAGAGTGGCCAGACAGTCCAAAAGGTCTTCGTTGGATGCTCTGCTCACTGCTCTTGGATGCCCTGCTCACTGCTCTGACCCTAAGTTGATGGCTAAGTGGTTTTCATGCTGTCTGAGCTATTCATATGCTATTCTCATTACTGTCTGCTCTATTCATATGCTGCAGAAGGGAAGGGCCTAGGGAAAAGGTTAGGCAAAGACACCTGGACCAAGCAGAAGCCTGAAGCAGGAGAAAGCACAAATAATGAGAAAGTGCCTAGGAAGATAGGATTGGAAAATGGGGACAACATTGGTCCAGCTTTGAAGGCTGGCATGATGAAGAGCACTTTGAACCCTTGAACTGTGCAATAAAAATGGTAAATATAAATAGGTGGTGATTTTTACAAATCCCAATGACATGCAGGGCAATTTACAGTACATCTGAATGTTAAAATATCCTTGCACATAATTATTTTCCAGCTCCTGGCCCTTACTATCTACTCAAAATCCATGTAATATCTCAGTATACTTGCCCTTACCCCTTCAACAACTGATGCTAGAGTTTGTGGTAGCCTGGAAAACAGCCTAATACTATTCTACCACTGCTTTGGCTACCATCCCACAATTCAGCTTCCTGTCCTTAGCCTGGAGAGGTAGTAAATAACAGTTGTGGCAGTAGTAATGACAATACTTAACACTGGCATATCGCTTCCATGTATCTGAAAGTACATTTATCTGTTTGTAATCCTTACAGCAACTCTATAAAGGAAGTCAGTATTATTTCCCATATTACTGATACTAGGACTGAGAATGATAGAGGCAGGCTCATTACAAACTTACACTTTGTAAGTTCATGGCTGACGCCAGATGTGAAGCAGTCACTTATCCTTCACACCACACTAGGCAAAAAGCTTGCAACATCCTAGTCAACGGTTTACTAAACTGTAGGGGGGGCAATCCACCCCAAACCTAGAAGGGACAAGATCCCACTTTTTTCTCTTGAGCTAAGGAGCTCAAGGTGGCATACCTGTATCTCCCACACCTAATTTAATCCCCCAACGACCTTGTGAGGTAGGCTAGGCTGAGAATCAGGGACTTGCTGGAACCCATGGGAGGGGACAGTGCTCTTGTGTTCATGCTCTGCTTGCTTGTTTCTCACAGGCATTTGATTGGCCACTGTGAGAACCAGGTGCTGGACTGGGTGGCTATTGGCTATTTGCCTCCCACAGGCTATTCTTACGTTCTTATGACTGGCCCAAGGTTACCCAGTGAGCTTCATGGCTGAGTGAGGATTTGAACTGTGGTCTCCGGGGTCCTAGTCCAACACTTCACCACACTGGCTCCCTCAAGGGAAAAGGACAATGACAAGACATGTCAAGCTCATCGTCTTATTTTTAAATAATAGGATCTTTTAAGTGCTTGTATTTCGCACAGTGCAGCAAAATATGTTTTGTAGAATCGATGTCTTGGGCACACGAGTAAAGTCTGTCCTGGTAGGGAACTCCTCTCAACCTGCCATCCAACACTGCAGAAGGAAAAGCGTTTAGTCTGGCTTTGGTGAATAACTTTCGATAATTTGGTGCTGTCAGGTTTCTAATATAAGGTGTTGACTTAAAGACATGAGAGTGGGCATTTAGTAGATCAAGGAAGAAATCAGCTGAACCACATTGAATCCACAATAGTGCATTCATGGCAGGTGAAACATAACTGTGGAAGTAAAATGATCTTATGGTTAGCTTAAGGAGTGGCAAGACTAGGATCCTAATATCAGGTAAACACAACCAATTTTACCTTTGATCATTGAAACAGGACCATGTTTAACCAAGCCTACTGGAGGTATATATTTGGGTGTGCCTTTTCTATCACTCTATAGCTCCACTCCCATCAGAAGTCATAATTACAATATTCACAATGAAGTTTGGATGTTAAAAGATCGTTGCACACCAAAAACTAGAAGACGTATCTGGGCTTGCAAATTCTTAATTTATTTTCTTGAAAAACTTATATCCCTTTTACCCCTGAAGAAATTCAAAACTGCTTACAGGAACATACAAACAATAAAACCAAAATAAATTTATTAATTACCCATTAGAAAATAGCATCATTTTTTTTTAAAAAGAGCAAAAGCAAGAGGAAGAACAAGAGAGCTCAACAACTACTTTGACTCTGTCTTCATGGAAAAGGAAAGCAGTGTCCAACTGGAAGGTAACAGAATAAACAATGCCAGGAGGGATACCAAAAACAGAAAAAGAGGTAGTCAGGGAACACCTGGCTACTTTAAATGAATTCAAATCTCCAGGGCTTGATGAGCTGCATCCAAGGATACTAAAGGATTTTGTGGATGTAATCTCAGAGCCTCTTTCTATAATCTTTGAGAATTCCTGGAAAACAGGTGAGGCAGGCAAATGTTGTCCCCATCTTCAAAGGCATCTGAACACAGCCCTCCCTGTTTAGGGAAGCTTTTAATGTTTAACAGACTATTGTATTTTAATATTTTGTTGGACGCCGCCCAGAGTGGCTGGGGAAACCCAGCCAGATGGGTGGGGTATAAATAATAAATTATTGTTACTATTATTGTTATTATTATTATTATTCAGAAAAGACCCAGGTGACTACCAATTGGTCACCTTGACATTGGTACAAGGAAAGGTCTTAGAACACATAAGAAAACACTTAGAAAAAGATGCTGTGATTACTAACACTTCATGGATGAGACCAATAGCGGATCCAACAATCAAGAAGGCAATTTCTGCACCTGCCATAGAGGGGCAGATGGGGTTCATCAACCTGGGAAGGTGAGCCATCTAGGAGAAGGAAAACTCTGATCCTAAACCTCCACTGGCTTGCAGGATATCTTCAGGAGAAGAAAAAGCTAAGGAGTAAACCCTACACAAATCTGGAGTAGAATCCGTAAGATGATTGGATGGCACTTATTGAGGGAATTTTGTATGCTTACCCTGGTAAAGAGGAGACTGAGAGGAGATACGATAGTCATCTTCAAATATCAAAAGGAAGATAGAGCAAGCTTGGTTTCTCCTGCTGTGGAGGCTAGGATCCGAACCAATTGATTCAACATACAAGAAAGGAGATTCCGACTAGACAACAGGAGGAACTTTCTGGCAGCGAGAGCTATTTAACAGCGGAACAGACTCCCTTGGGAGCTTATGCCTCTCCTTCATTGGAAGTGGTGTTACTATTACATTTTGAAGTTTAATTTGTCTGCCCCCAAATCATGAACAAAGCACAAGACATTAGCAACAACAAAACAGTACCGTTATTAACTAGGACCACTTTTTGTGGGATACCAAGTTATTGAACTTATCCTTCCTTCCCAGCAGATGGTTGGCACTGCCGCAGCTGGTGTTCCTGATGCAGTGTTCTACAATTTGCTTACAGTAAAGAAGAAATATATGTGCATCCATGGGCGCTATATCCCCAGCTGCAGTAAACATTAAACCATGTGATAGTAGAAATCTGTTTGCATGGCTTAAACCCCTAATTAGATGGCTTTAGATCCATTTCAGTCCGGGTTCCGTCCTGGTTTTGGGACCGAGACGGCTCTGGTCGCCTTAACAGATGATCTCTGTAGACAACTGGATCGAGGCGGGTTGGGACTGCTGATTCTCTTAGATTTGTCAACAGCCTTTGAAATGGTAGATCATGATCTTCTGGACCACCACCTCACCGACGTGGGGATACAGGGCATAGCCTGTAAATGGCTATATGCTCGTTTCTCTCTGGTCGAGGGTGGCGCTAGGGAGGGAGATGTCATCGTGCCACTCCTTGGTTTGTGGAGTGCCGCAGGGCGCAATCCTCTCCCCGATGCTTTTTAACATCTTTATGCACCCCCTTGCCCAGATTGTCTGGAGCTTTGGGCTGGGTTGTCACCAATATGCTGATGACACTCAGCTCTATCTGCTGATGGATGGCCATACCAACTTGGCCCCGGACACACTGACCAGATATTTGGAAGCTGTGGCTGGATGGTTTCGTGGGAGCTGATTGAAACTAAATCCTTCGAAGACAGAGGTCCTCTGGCTGGGTCGGGATGGTATGGGGATGAGGGACCAACTCCCTTCTCTTGCGGGGGCCCAATTAGTGCCATTGCCTTCCTTTAAGAGTTTGGGTGTAATCCTTGACGCCTCCCTTTCCATGGAGGCGCAGGTTACAGCAACAGCCAAGGTGACATTTTTCCACCTTCGCCGCATCAAGCAGTTGCTCCCTTGCCTTTCCTGCCCCGACCTGGCCACAGTGATCCATGTGAAGGTCACCTCCAGGCTTGACTACTGTAATTCGCTCTACGCGGGGCTGCCCTTGTAGCTGTCCCAGAAACTTCAGCGGGTGCAGAATGCTGCAGCAAGGCTCCTCATGGGGTCTCTGCCATGGGAGCATATTCACCCAGTGCTTTTCCAGCTGCACTGGCTCCTGGTGGAATACAGGGACAGATTTAAGGTGCTGGTTTTGACCTTTAAACCCAAGCCCTTCACGGCCTAGGACCCTCGTACCTACGGGACCACCTGTCCTGGTATGCCCCACGGAGGACCTTAAGGTCCATAAATAGCAACACCCTAGAGGTCCCAGGCCCTAAGGTAGTTAAATTAGCCTCAACCAGAGCCAGGGCCTTTTCAACACTGGCTCCAGCCTGGTGGAACGCTCTGTCTCATGAGACCAGGGCCCTGTGGGATCTGATTTCTTTCTGCAGGGCCTGTAAGACGGAGTTGTTCTGCCTGGGCTTTGGCTTAGAATCAATTTGATTCCCTCCCCCTCTTTCTTTTTTCCTTTCTCCTCCTGTGAAGAGGCTGCATCTTAATGTTTTTATGTTGTTTTTAAGTTGTATTTTAATCAACTTGTTTTTATTATTGGTTGTTAGCTGCCATGATAGTCTTGGCTGGGGAGGGCGGGGTACAAATAAATTTTTTTATTATTATTATTAATTAGTTAATAGCATTAGTGAATATTATAATTATTTTTACCAAGAAACTTTAAAAATGGAGTTTTTTTTCCAGAGAGAGGATACACTAAAAAGTGATACAAGTGATAAAATAATACACAACACTTATTTTATTCTTCCAACTACAACATAATTGGTTATATCCAATGCTGCCATTCCATTGTGCAACAGACTTACCCTTGGATATTCTCCCTTTTGATTTCTGCAGCGCCCTCGCACGTGCTCAAAATCTGCGCCAGAGAATAGAGGGCCCCTCTGGAGCAGTTTTTGAGGTGCATGTGGAGAGGAGAGGAAGGGGAAGGGGAAGCCCACTGCGTGAGCAGAACTCTACTAACACAGCACTGGATACAACTCACTAGTACAGTATTAGTTTAAAGGTATTCATGCCTGTTACCCTTTGTACTTGACATAAATCAACCCAAAAAGTACATTATTTTTAGTTTTCAAATCCAGAAGAATTATTTTAGTCAATCACGGGTGATATTTATATCATAGTAAAATGTCCCAGTCATTGGCAAGCACTCCTTTTACGATTTATTTATTTGAATGTTTATGATCTGCACTTCTATTTTAAAAAAAAAAATCAAGGCAGCTTACAGCATTAAAAAAAAAATCAACCACTAAATATCTATAAAACATAATGAAAGAAATAGATAGATAGACAGATAGATACTGGTTTGTTAAGAATAAGAATTTGTATTTTAAGAACAAAAATGGGCAAGTTCACATCATGGCTCAGTCAGTCCTAACCTATCATCAGCAGCTAATCTTTATTAAAAGGTCTTCATAATTTCCCCCCACAGCTTTAATTAGCCAATAGCTATAATACAACATTCAGCATAATCCTTTGCATGCTTACTTAGAAGTAAGTCTCACCAAATTCAAGGAGGGGGCTTCTTATTTCTTAAATATGCATAGACACACTTTCTAAAATCCCACTGACCTCAGTTATTCTCCACCACACCAAAAAATGTTGTCGTCTCCCCCCCTCCCCGCATAAGATATTCTGCCCTTAGGTATTATAGTAAGTTATGCACAGCATTAAATTTTATAACTAGAAATTTGAAAAAACATGCTTATTATGATATCAAAATAATGGTGTTCTCACACTCTGAATGCTACTTGCGATTCCATAATTAGCCTACAAATATTTATACTCTTATTAAATTTTACCATCTGTGATGTTTCCCAGAGCACTCTGTGGAACTTAACTTCTGAATAAACAAACTTAAGGTTGAATTACAAGCTACCAACAGATAATCGACTAAAGAAATATCACAATCCTCAACCTGAGAACATTTGTGCAAGTCAATGAGCCTATTTTTGTTTTCCCTTCTTAAGAAGGCAGAAAAAAAATTCTACCCATCTTTCATTTCTCATTATAAATTATAAATAAGCTACACTAAGAATATCTGTCTGAATGGGATGCAATTACTTCAGGGCTTGTGCCTTTTCAATCAGTCAGTGTCCCTGCAGTGTTTAGAGTGGCAGAGGGGAAGTGGCCTGTGGTTAAACAGAGGAAATACCAAGGAATTTTAATAGAGCAAATAGTCTTTTTACTTCCTACAGGGTAGCACTTCAAAGGCAGCCTTGCCCCAGAGCAGACAATGTGTTACAGGGGCCATCAGTCATTTAATAGTATGTCAAGTCTATTCAAAACTTACATACAGCCCAAGATACACAAACAGGACAATGGGTCTTATCCTGCCATTTAATGCTTGGGGAAAGCTCTCTGTGTGTAGTCCCTAAAACTCCCCCCCCCCCCAAGAATAAAAACTGCAGGACCCTGGTCTGTATACATTTTACATTATCAGTGACAAATGTATTCCAATAAGTGATTGGCATACAGATTAAAGTTCCCAGTGCTTAAAAGCAAGTTATAACCTTAAGTTTGTTCTAACAGTACAAAACGTGTCAGGTTTTCCCTCACACCGTATCATAAATCTATAAAAGGCTGCATTAAAAAAATAAGGTTTAAATGAATAATGTTTTTTTCTTGCCTCAGTTTTATCAGAAAATTCACTTCCTGTCAGATCACTGAATATCCATTACAAACAAACCAAAATCAGTCAAGCATTATGGCCTTTAAAAAGCTAGTGCTGTTGACCTACAGAACCAGATGTATGTGCAGCTTTAAAATATGCAAATCAAATATCACTTTTGTTATGTGAAACACTAAACCGAAGCAGCAGCTGAATGCATTTTCCTACAGGACCTATCAGTTAACAAAATCCAAGATGCAAATAATATGCCCATTGGAGAGTTAAGTTCTTTGCAAACGTTTGGCTTCTTTTGTACTCCCCCCCCCCCCCCGTTAAAGTATTTTTTGTGGACACTTGCCCTTGCACACATACAACTACTCCCTACAAATTCTACCAGTTTTTGGTTTTTTGTTGTGGCTGCTGTTAACTTTTCCCCTCACTCAATGTTATGATCTGAATCCAAGGAAATCTCTGTGACAGTCTAACAAAAAAGGGGAGGCAATGAAAGTCACTCATGCCCTTCGACAAGCGTTCATCTGGAATCTTTAATAAGGCTGAAAATGGAATGGGGGGGGAGAAAAATCCCCCCAAAGCGTTACAGAAGTCCTTTTTTCCTTTCCATAAATAAAACAACAAATCACACTCAGGAAACCCATGGGGGTGGGGGTGGAAGTAAACTTCGCAACTTAGCAAAAGCTGCTAACAGGGACAAAAGGTAAAGCCCTAAAACACTCTTTTATCACCTTACAAGCACACCCATTCCCCCCGCTTCCCCTTCGGTCTAATGACTAGGCCTGTAGCCAAACCAGCCTCCGATCATTAAAATAACAAAGCCCAAGCGATCGCCTTTTATCCCTTCTCTCCCAGGGCAGGTCTAGTTAAGGAGGGGGGAGGAAGGCGGAGGGGATAAAAGACCTGTTGAGTGACTTCCCACTTGTTGGCTTCTCCCCTCGGCCGCCCTCCCTCCTCCCCCGAGTTCCTTTGGTGAGAAAATCCAGCCAACCTCCGCCACCACCGAGCCATCCCCGAAAGTTGCAGAAATGCCAGCGCTTCAAAGCAACGGCCGCATAAGAAGAGGGGGCGAGAGAGAGAGAGAGAGAGAGAGAGAGAGATCAGTGGCAGAGAAAGAGAGAGGGTTGGAGCTGCTGCCCCCGTTGCAGAAATGTCTCCCGCTGCCCTTTGCTGCGAGGTTGCACTGCACGCTGCTGCCCGTGCAACAGCCCAGACGCGCCACCTGCAAGCTCGTCGGCACGCGGAGCTCCAGGGCTTCTTCCCTCGCCCACCCCGCCAGGCACCCGCTTCCTGACAGACCTCTGGGCACCTCTCCCCCCAAGTTCTGCCAACTCGTGCAAGAAGGGCGAGGAAGCAAAGGGAGCCCCCGGGGGAAAGCCTGCTCAAGTCACCTCACCGCCGACGCGTAGAAAAGAAGCCAAACACAAAAGAGTCTTTCTTTCTTCCTTTCGTTTGTTCTTTCTCTCTCTCTCTCTTACCTTCCAGCCACAAGCATCTCCCGCTGGCCCCTTCCTGCCCCCGCTGCCGCTGGTCCCTCCCGCGGACACGGCCAGCCTCGGGCCGTCGAAGCAGGCAGTGAGGGAGAAGAAGAAGGAGCAGAACTTCAGCCAAGGTGCCATCGTCTGCCTTGCAGCTGCAGCACCGCCCGGAGCCCCGAATGAAGTTGCTCCACAGGCAACTTCAGGTTGGAGAAGGCAAAGGAGCGGAGGGGAGGGAAAGGGGAATGGCGCGCATGCGCGCAGCAAGGCACCCAGACATATGTCTATACAGTTAGCGCTCTCTCTCTCTTTTCTCCTTTGCCCCCACCCCTACCTTGCCAAGGATACGATGGGGGGAAGGGGGAGGGGCTGGACAACCACTACCATGTGTCTAGGTGCAGAGGTCAATTGTCCGCCCCTTTCTCTCTCTCTGTGTGTTTCCCCCACCCCGGCCTTCTAGGGCTTTATTATTTAATTTGCAACATCTGAGATGCAGTAAAATGAAGTGAGACCGTTTCTTTCCTTCCTCTGCCCTTGCATCAAAGGGAGAGGGGGAAGCTGTTCAAGAAGAAAAGAAAAGAAGCCCCCCCCCTCAAAAAACAAAAACAAAAAACCAACCCAGAAAGTTGAAAAGAGTGGGAGGTTTGGATCTTGACAAAGAACACCAAATAATTACTCCTGGGGTGTACCCGAAGTACAAGCGCTCATAATCCACAAATAGGGAGTTTGGAGTGAATAGCAAAAGTAGTAGAAACGCTTGTTTCCCCCTCTTTCACTGCTTACCACGGAACTGGAAGAAGAGTCATCGGACTTGATAAGCCCATGTCCTTGGAAGGATTCCAGGGTTTCCCTATTAAAAGGAATTTCACAAAGTCCAGGGTTTGCTGGTAGAGGCAGTTAGGTTTAGATGCTGATGTACCCTCATAGGCATTTACACACACACATCGATACTGCAACCCCTTCAAATGACGAAAGGAGGGGGAAAACTTCAAAAATACCCTCACTTCAGGCATATAAGGTTTGTTACACTGAGACACAGTGCCCAATATCACCTATTAAGCTGGCAGATACTTACTGGCAACTGTACCTTTGGGCTAGCAGGTAAAGGTACCCCTGCCCGTACGGGCCAGTCGTGTCCGACTCTAGGGTTGCGTGCTCATCTCGCTCTAGAGGCTGTGAGCCGGCGCTGTCCGAAGACACTTCCGGGTCACGTGGCCAGCGTGACGAAGCTGCAGCTGGCGAGCCAGCACCAGCGCAGCACACGGAAACGCCGTTTACCTTCCCGTTATAAAGTGGTACCTATTTATCTACTTGCACTTTTAGGGGTGCTTTCAAACTGCTAGGTTCGAAATAGTAGTCCAGAAGTGGTAAGATCTTATATTTCTATTCAAAACATTGTCACATTGACAGATTTATTTTCAGTTGCTAACATTTTAAATCAGTGTTGGCCCTATTCAGTGTTGGCCCCAAGATCCGTTCTCCTGGTTAGAACTGCCGGTTCAGATCCCATTATGTGAGCTTGAGACCGAACCACAATTGCCATTTGAATGCCCATTTACCAAGACTGAGGAGATCCTTGTGGATACTCTTTACATCTCTCCATTGCAGCAGCAGCAGTCCAATTATTCCTCCTCTCTGCTTCCTGCCTCTAACACCTACCTTACCACTGCTTGTCATCCATGCTGGCACCTCCTGTATATTGCAGTATACATTAGCCCTACTGAGACATTAACTGGTGTGATGGGTAGACATGTGTTCAAAGTGCTTGTAGGACTACATCTTTAGCTCTGGCCCCTTCATTGCATGGCCATAGGCCATTTGTTCAGTGTAATACTCTCTCCTTTGGATGCCTCCCTGATTTCATTCTCCATTACAGGATCTCCCTTGGGTCAAGGGACAATGGTACAGTCTCCAATGCTAAATTACTTTCATAGCCTGGTATTGCTAACCACAGCAATCCCATGGAGGAAGATCTGCCCCTTCTGAGACTTATCTAGTTTGTTTGACTCTATGTTCTCTTTGACATACAGAAAAGGGGGCTTTCCGAATTCCTCCAGGTTGCCTTTCAGTGTTCACAAGTGAGACTAGCATATTTTGTCACTATAGATTAATTCTGGTAGCTGCCACCGCCTTATCCATTCATACCGAACCAGATCAGCAGCCGCCAGATGTAAAGCTGACATAGCCTTTAGACACAGTTATTTAAATCTAATTTAGGTGGCGTTTCAAACTACTGTCAATCCTTCCTCTATGTTGTATCAAGCAATGTTTTGAACGTTTGACAATGCTGCTAAATGGAAGAGCTGTGAATAACAGAGGGGCAAAGAATCAGCTAAACAAAAAAGGACTTATTTAGGCCAAGAGAGCATAGCTTCAGGCAAGAAGGAAGTAGCATTCTCACTAATGCATGTGCAGTACAGTCCTGCCTATGCATGTTTACTCAGAAGTAAGTTTGATGGTGTTCAGTGGAGGAGTTTATTCCATAGAAAGCATGCTTAGGTTTGCAGCCTGGATTTGCATGGGTATTAAATGCTGGAGCTAGAGATAGAAAGCTGAGGAATTCCTTTGATTTATTCAAAATAATTTAACAACAAAGAAATGTTTGTGTCTCATATGGGATAAATCAGTGATATATCACTAGGAAGTTGATCACTTAGGAGGCAGCTAGAATCTGAGGACACTAACAGTATAATCCTACACATGTGTATCATAAATAGTAAGTCCTATTGAGTTCAATGAGGTTACTCCCAGGTAAGTAGGATAAAGGATTGCAGTCTGAGTCATACAGGACACTTCCGACCAAGTTATTCAAACTCAAGAGACATTGCAATTCTGCATGGGAACAGACTCTTCTTACCTGTGTACCATTTGTATGAATTTATGGCTGAGACATAAATGATTCATTCTGCATTTGTAAGAACTCAATCCTTTAGTGTGGCAGCACCTGCACTTTGGAACTCCCTGCCTAATGAAATCAAGCAGGCTCCTTCACTGTATTCTTTTCAAGCCTACCCAGATGCTTAGAAAGTTGAGGTAATTTTATCTGTTTTAGCATTTTAACTTTTGTATGTCTTAAAGTAGGGTTGTTAATTCTTCTCAGTTTTATTTTTACCATTTTGTAAACTGCTTTGAGGGTGGTGGTGTTGTTGTTGCCCCAAGTGAGTGAGCATAAGGTCCAGTTATGCTTTTTAAGAGTCTCATTAAAAGGGTTTGTCTTGCCACCCAGATAGGCAGGAAGACACAAATTGTAGTGGAGAGGCAAAGACACCTAATAGGTGAGAACTGGTTTCAATATACATTCCAGGAACAAACAACCTGAGATTCCGGGAGGCTGAACTTTTGACCCTAGGATGGTAAGATGGTTACAGATTCAATTCACAAAACAGACATGTTCTAGTATTTTGTCACAGTTACACATTCCAGCTCTTAAAATTTATCACATTCTATTGTATAACCACAACTTGTGAGTACGTGCTACAGTATAACTAGCCCTTTAATATTTTTGCTTCCTACCCAATCCTTAAAGCCCATCGCTTCGAGGTACTGTAAAGGCAAAATAAAGCAATAAGGCAAATACTATTAAATGCTGCAGATTCCTTAGCACAATGTTGGGGTTTCAAATCCAGTTTCCTCTTCCTTCACAACAGCTTCTTGTTGCCGAATAAATATGAATACCTTTGACTTGGAGCCCACTCAAAAGTCATGGCTATCAGCATAATGAGTTCTGCAGATGGTTTTAGTTGCCATTCTCCTCCTTGCTGCAAGCTAAAAACTTTCTCAAGCTTCTTCAGCAGCTGCTGCCAGATGGAGGAGACATGTGGAGTATGGCAGTCCCCCTAAGGAAATGGGCAAAATCTCAAAATAAGAACAGTAAAATAAGCAGTTTTGCAGAGTGGTCAGAGGTTTCCCACCAATCTTTCTATCACTTGTGGGAGGGGGGGGGAGGATCTTCCTGAGATTTTAGTACACGTATATTACACCCAAACTCACATGTCTGGCACTGGCATAAAAGAATGCCATAAATCCCTCCCTGCAGGGAATACCACTTTGCTGTGTTCTTGGCTGTAAAAGTGGTGTGTGTGTGTGTGTGTGTGTGTGTGTGTGTGTGTGTGTGATGGAAATGTAGACTGCAGCCTTATGTCACTTACCCTAGGTAAATACTTAAGAAAAATGCTTTTAGAATTTGGTCTTAGACTGTTAGCAAAATTAACTTATTTCAATGCAACGTTTGCTTAAATCAACAGGGTTTGCTTCCGAGCAATTATGTTTTGGGTTGTAGGGTGGATTAGTTAACAGGAGTCACTGAAAACAGTTATTCGCTCCTGGAAATCAATTTCCTACATGAAACTGAATTTGATTATTAGTTCTCAGTTTCATATTTGCACAAAAGTTTAAAACACAACTCAGCTGGAAACCTCAAAGTAAGTTTGGGCATGCCTCATGTCATGTATCTCCCTAACCAGGGGACTGTCCCCTCCAAGATCTATGGCAATATTCTACAGTTGATACACTACAAAAACCCTACACTACAAAACTTTGGCACCGGTTTGGATGGGATCCAAAATTTTGGATTTGTAGTTAATTAAGCTGAAGCACTAAAAAGTTTATTCAGTGCTCATGACTGAGTGATAACCTCAAGTGACAGTAACAAGTAAGAAACTACAGGTATGCATTCTGTAGTAAGTTTGGGGTCACCACGAATCATATACCCACACATCCAGGCAAATGTCCTCTATGAGACAGTATTCAATCATATCCACCCCAAAGCTTTCTTGAGGCACAAGACATTGTCAAATATGGCACCCAGTGTCAATCAAAGTCAAAATATGTAGAAATTCATAAGAAATTGGGGGTGTACACCACCAAAAATTGAGTGCCGCACAATATCCAGGACGCAGTCCTCTATGAGATTTCACTGATTGCATTCAGTTACAAACTGTCCTTGGGTGCAAGACACTCTCAAGTGCATGCATCCATGTCAATCAAAGTCAAAATATGTATTTTAAAAACATTAAAATGGAAGTAGGGGTGCATACCCCAAGATAAGCTTTGGACTGCCACAAATCACACACATATAGGACAGTGAAATGCATCCAGCCAAAAGCTTTCCTTCACAAACCATAATAAAAAATAGGTACAGTTGCAGAAATAGGTAGAAATTAATAAGGAACTGGGGGTGCACCCCCCCCAAAAAGCTATTGAGCCATTGTAAATCATGCACCCACACATCCAGGACAGTGTTGTCTACATTAAAGCACTGAATTACATCAAGCCCAAAGCTTTTCCGGGGTCCACACCTACCAGTCAGAACATGTCAAAAGTAATAAGGAACAGGGGGTGTGCTATCCATAATAAGTTATTGGCCACAACAGGTCATAAATTCACACAACGAAGAGATGTGTTTTGACACGCAATATTGTCAAGGGTGTGTACCACACCAACAATAGCCAGAATATTTTCTTGGCGTTGGGGGGAGATCAGTTATGGCTCTTCTGTCCTACCTGTCATACTAACTTTCTACATGTACGGAAATGAACATTACCTTTTGGAAGTGCTCCAACTGGAGGTGCCCTTTCTGTAATCTTCTTTCTTTATTTTAAATAAATACATAAATTAAATTAAATTAAACAGCTCTTCCACAAAAGGGTGTATAATAGTTTATTTGGTATCTGAAGCAGAACATATGTAGTTTCAAATCATAGCCAATAAAATCTCCACACTTTAATATAATCTAATACATGTACAGCGGTACCTCGAGTTACATACACTTCAGGTTACAGACTCTGCTAACCCAGAAATAGTACCTCAGGTTAAGAACTTTGCTTCAGGATGAGAACAGAAATCGTGCTCGGGCAGCAGCGAAAGGCCCCATTAGCTAAAGTGGTGCTTCAGGTTAAGAACAGTTTCAGGTTAAGAATGGACCTCCAAAACGAATTAAGTACTTAACCTGAGGTACCACTGTATCAGTCTTCCAAAAAATTAAGTTTACTACAGTTGTGCTGTAAAGGTGCTCTTCTACTAGGGAAATCCACAAGCACCTGTCCATTGCACCAACATGTACTTGAAAAGGAAGAGCAATCACTTTGAAAACAAAAAGAGAGCTTTTGTGGATTTCACTAATGGGTGGTGATTATATCTGTCTGGAAAGGGTGGGGTTGATAAAAGCTATGCTGACAACAAAGATTTATCAAAAGCTTATTTTGGGATGCTCACCTGCACTTCTATATACAGTGGTACCTCGGGTTACATACGCTTCAGGTTACAAACGCTTCAGGTTACAGACTCTGTTAACCCAGAAATATTGCTTCAGGTTAAGAACTTTGCTTCAGGATGAGAACAGAAATTGTGCTCCGGCGGCGCGGTGGCAGCTGGAGGCCCCATTAGCTAAAGTGGTGCTTCAGGTTAAGAACAGTTTCAGGTTAAGTATGGACCTCCGGAACGAATTAAGTACTTAACCCGAGGTACCACTGTACATGCCTTCATGTAGGAGAACTATAGCACATATCTACATATTTTAAATGGCAGTGGCCATTAGGTTGATGATTATGTCTTCACCCCCCCCCCCCCAA
Source organism: Podarcis muralis (assembly GCF_964188315.1). Classification (NCBI taxonomy): domain Eukaryota; kingdom Metazoa; phylum Chordata; class Lepidosauria; order Squamata; family Lacertidae; genus Podarcis; species Podarcis muralis. The sequence goes on from NC_135656.1 coordinate 82,218,964, forward strand.
TAATATTTGGGCTGGGCTTGTTTCACTTTAATTTTGCAGATAACTGGCTTCCATGTGTTCACATACACCCATCCATGCCCCTATATTCCCTGCATGTAGAATTTCCCCATGGATACATTCCCTGCATGCAGAAATCAAATATGTGTATACACCCTTGGCATGAAGTTCAGTGGGAATCATTCCAGATTAACATCTCTAGGGTTGCATCTTTACAGGGCTATCAAATAATTGAGTTTATTTACATACTTAGGGGACGTAAAGGTAAAGGGACCCCTGACCATTAGGTCCAGTCGTGGCCGACTCTGGGGTTGCGGTGCTCATCTCGCTTTATTGGCCGAGGGAGCCGCCATACAGCTTCCGGGTCATGTGGCCGTTTACCTTCCCGCCGGAGCGGTACCTATTTATCTACTTGCACTTTGATGTGCTTTCGAACTGCTAGGTTGGCAGGAGCAGGGACCGAGCAACGGGAGCTCACCCCGTCGCGGGGATTCGAACCGCCGACCTTCTGATCGGCAAGTCCTAAGCTCTGTGGTTTAACCCACAGCGCCACCCGCGTCCCTAGGGGACATATTTTTATTTATTTATTAAATTTACATTCTGCCCTATACTTGCAGGTAAGAGGTTCGTTTATAATTATTTTGGGGAAAGGATTCATCTTTTTTTGTAGCTGCATTGTTTTATACTTTCTGGATGTCCCGTTATCATATCATAAAGTAGTTATGTTCTACGTTATAAATCAATCACTGCTAGGAATTATTTTTGTTTTCCAGTGTATTTATTTTCAATAAAATGTTTGATGTGGCATGAGCAAATTTTTATTCTGAAAGTGTGGCCCAGAGAAAAAGTTTGAGGACCGCTTGTCAAGAGAATGAGTGATCATTTGATGATATTTCTTTGCCTCCCCCCACCCCCATGATAACACTTACCTGTGAATGTACTGTGCAGGAGCAGATTTGTACAGGCAAAAGTATTTTGGATAGTGAACAGTGGGGGCTGGAAGCTTCTTTGCGGAAGAATGAAGTGGAAATGGCATTACATGGCTTTTTAGCTGTCAATAATTGTTGTATAAACTTAATTAAGGGCTGGTTTACATACTGGGTTGCTTTAAATTGCTCCACATGCTAACTGTAACTGCACATCATTTGTTTGCAGTGTTTCGCCACCGAAGATGAATATTTTTCAGCATGTCCTTTTTTCTTGCCACTTGTAATAGCTTGGTTTAAAAAAACCTTCTCTCTCTCTCTTTCTTTGAGGTCTGACTATAGGGTATCCCAGAGGTTTTCAACCTTTTTGAGTCCATGGCTCCCTTGAGCAGCCACACTCTTTCTGTGGCACCCTTGTGGGGCTCAGGAGCCCAGTTGTGTCACCCCTTGCCTGCAGAGCTGGCAGTCCCTCACCCATTTTCAAACACCCTCCCTTGCGAAGTATTCCCTCAGCCTCCTCTCTTCTCCCCTCTCCTTGGGAGTCCTCCAGGAAGCTGCAGCTGCTGCCCCTGGTCTGTGAGCTGCTTCCCCTGCCCCAAAGAGAGGTGCGTCCTCATACTTTCCCACAGGGCCCTGGGAAGCACCCCCTGGCCAGCCCCAGAGGCATCATTCACCTGGGGAGCTTGCAGTCAGGGCTGTTGCAACAAACAGCTGTGCAAGCCTTTGGGAGGCAGAGACATGAGAGGGCATCAGAGGGAGGGAAGGAAAAAGGGACATAGGTTGGTGTTGCCTGCAGCACCCCTCACCATCATTCAAGGCACCCCAGGGTGCCATAGCACACTGGTTGAAAACCACTGGAGTATCCTGATTATGTCACTGCTCAGCCTTCCTGAAGGAAATTTGAAGCATAGGACAAGGGGGTAAAGATGCACAAAGATTGCCCTCTAGAGGAATAAACTCTTTTTGACCTCTCAGCTGCTTTCAGTAACATGGTATCCTCCTGAAGTGGCTGTCTGGGTTGGGGGTGGGTGGCTCTGCATTGCGATGGTTCTGGTCCTACTTGGATGGCTGTTTCCAGAGCTTCTCCTTTACATCTGCAGATGTGGCAGTGGATGTGCTGGACCGATGGTTTTGCCTCAGTAATGGACAGGATGAGAGTAAACAAACAGAAGCTCAATCGAGATAAGACTGAGGCACTGTTAGCAGGCACCTCCCTAGACTGGGTGAATGAGAGGTTGCCTGCTCTTGATAGGGTCATACTCCCTCTAAAGGAGCAGGTACTTGACTCGGAGGTCTTTCTGATCCATTGCTGTTACTGGAGGCTGAGATGGCTCAGTGGTGCAGAGTGCCTTCCATCAGCTTTGGCTATAGCTGTGTCCCTATCTGAACAGGGAAGGCCTAACTTCTGTCATCTATGCCCTGGCAACCTCTATGTTAGATTACTGCAAAGCATTATACATGGGGCTGCCTCTGGAGACACTTCAAAGACTTCAGCTGGTGCAGAATTCAGTGGCCAGGTTGCTCACTGGGGAAAGACAGCATATAATACCAATCCCGGCCTGATTGCACTGGTTGCCAATTAGTTTTATAGGTTAAATCCAGCACTTTGAATTGGGATTGTTCACAAAAGGCTTATTCCTTTTGTTTTCTTCACCTCTCCACTCCCATCCACTCACAAGCTTCCTCCAGCTCTGAAAATGTAACCTCCAAAAATTCCCCTTAGGGATTTTCCGTGTCCCCCTCAGCTTTTCCTTTACCCTAACAGTGTTTCCCAACCTTTGGTCTCCAGCTGTTTTTGGATTACATTTCCCATCATCCCTGACCACTGGTCTTGCTAGCTATGAATGATAGGAGTTGTAGTCCAAAAACAGCTGGCAACTCAAGGGTGGGAAACACTGTCCTAACAGTTTCCCATATTTTTTTGTTCTGAAGGCTTTGTAGAAGAAAACATGCCATTACTTTTAATCTCAAGTAATCCTATGTACACAGAACAAAACAATGCTACTGGTTAAGTCAGGACCTACATTTTCCCCCCATGACAGCTCTGATTTTGAAACAGCCTTAGGTGCTGTGCTCTTGGCTGAATTAGTTCATTGTATGAAAGCCAAATTAAGAAGCTGTGGTTGCAGTCAATTGCCTTTGCCAAACCTTGATCCATGTGGAATTCAGTAGAGCACTTCGCTTTCAAAGGCTGCAGTTCAGTGGACAGACTTGAGTACATGCTTTGCATGCATAACGTTTCAGGTTGAATCCCTGGCATCTCCTGTTAAAAAGTACCTCAGGTAGAAGGGCTGGGAAATTTTTTTGCCTGAGGCTTGGAGAATCAATGCCAGGCACAGCAAATAGTATTTGACAAGAGAAACCAAAGGTTTGACTCTGTCAGATGTTTCAGAGCCAAACTAGAAGTGATGTTAAACATGTGTGTGCTTGGTTTTTGTTTACCAAAGGCAATCACTGGGTGGGCAGATGGGTGGTCTGGATCAGAAGTGGTCAAGGGCATAGGTCAGTGGTACAGCAGGTGCTTTGCCTACAAGAAGTCCCAGGTTCAATCCCTGGGGGACTCTTGCTTGAAATTCTGGAGATTTGGCGACAGTCAACATCAGCAATAGTCCCAATCCAGATTCCCACACTTGCAGCTATTTGGTAAACAACAACGAAGTATGCAAGAACCAATAATGTAGTTAAAGTCAGGTCTACTTTGGTCCTAAGTCAGCCTAGGCTCATGCAACTGTGAGGTTTGTATGACTTAGCCCTATTATTCTGGCACCCATATTAGGGCAATAATACACAGTGGATATGATTTTTGTTCTTCCCATGGGGCCTCTGTGCAACATGAAATTGGCAAGCACCTGTAAGTGGCTCCTCCCAGACACCATCTAAAACTTACTGGATGCAGACATAGACAGCTTGGCTAAGAACACCAAGCTTAAATCTTTCCCTTCCTGCCCCTTGAGCTTTTTTTTTTTTTTTTTAAAGGCCAGATAAAGATTTTTGGGAACTTGAAGGTGACTAGGTGACTATTTTATGACATTTGGGTTGGGCTAATAACAGTATTGCCCTAATCTGAATTTGCATTTTTCAAAACTTTTACACTGTATTATTCTGTCTGCTGTGAATAACATAGTGCGCAATTATCTCATATCATAACATTATAGTGTTCCTGTTTTCAGCAGACTGTTTTCACCTTAAGCCACATAGAATTTTGATTATTACTGTCTGCTGTCTTTCTAACCTTGTAAAACAGGTCTTGTCAAACTTGGGGTCACCAAGGTTTTCTTTTGACTAGTTTAAAACTGCAAGTCTACATGGTGCCACCAGAGGGGGTTCATGACACACAAAACCCAAACTTTGCTGTGGTATTTGTGAGATGCTGAGAAGACACCAAAAATGTTGAACAAATTCAGCAGCAGCTCCTTTGGAGACAGTACATGATGCCCAACAGTTTCCCTCATGGGGGAAGTGTTAGGCAGTGGTTAGAAAGTTTGGTTTGGATTTCATGTCCCCACTTGGGCCTAGTCCTCACAAATAGATGAGTTAAACCTGTTTCAGGGGCACTTCAGACTGCAAGTGTGAGATGTCAGGGGAAAAGTGTTCTAGCCTAGACTTTCCACTGACATTTCACCTTGGTGCAGGGCACTTTTGGGGGCCCCAACTGTAGACTGAAAAGGTACAAACTGGAAATCAGTTTACTAGTTCATCTGCTGTTTGTGAGAATGAGACTGCAGTAGTGCTCATACCAACCTAGGAGTAAGGTAAAAGCTAAAGGACCCCTGGACGGTTAAGTCCAGTCAAAGTTGACTATGGGGTGAGGCACTCATCCCACTTTCAGGCCAAGGGAGCCGGCATTTGCCCATAGACAGCTTTTTGGGTCATGTGGCCAGCATGACTAAACCACTTCTGGCGCAACAGTGACTGAAGCCAGAGTGCACAGAAATGCTGTTTACCTTCCCACCGCAGTGCTACCTATTTATCTACTTGCACTGGTGTGCTTTCAAACTGCTAGGTTGGCAGGAGCTGGGACAAAGCAATGGGAGCTCACCCTGTCACGGGGATTCGAACTGCCCACCTTCCAATCGGCAAGTCCAAGAGGCTCAGTGGTTTAGACCACAGTACCACCCTAGGAATAAAGCCTCTTAGAACAAAGGGGACTTACTTCTGAGTAAATGTGTATAGGATTTCATGTGGCCATGTGCCCTACACAAAGGGCAGTCCTCTATTTGAAGGGCTGTCTGGTCCAAGTCCAGTTTAAACCATGAATGGGAGGGAGGCAGGGAGGGAAAGTTTCCCAACAAGAATTAGCCCTTGGGCACCAGACTGAGCAGGGACACAATTCTCCTAGTGAGATGTGCTACATTTCTATTTAAATGACAGCAATTGCTTCTAAATTTGCATTGATATGTATACATTAACACATGCAGTTTTTATGCAAATGTGTCCCCCTTTGTTCTCTTTTTGGTGCTGCCTACATCTCCATTCTAATAGAATTGTGCAGTGAAGGGCCTTGATCACTATCTTGTTGGTGTGGCTACTATATTGTCCTGTTGTGCTAGCCAACATTTTTCTTATCAGATTTTTCAATATTTTGCATCTCCTATATAAATCGCATCTCAACTGAGCAGTGTTAAGCAATTCAATACAAGAGCTAAATAAACTTCAAAAAGACAACATACATAAACAATGGAAGACTGGTGTGCGTGTTCACATTTTCCTATAAAATATGACTCCTAGAAAAGTGGAGTTAAGGCAGATAAAACCATTCAAAAAACAAACACTATGCAGACAGGGGTACCCTGGGAAATGACTTTACCATCACAGTTATTAAGACTATTAAGAGATGTAAAGATTATGGGGGGAGAGAGAGAGCGCACAAGAAAAATCAGCAGAAGAGTATAGTGAGCAGGCAAAAGTGGGAAATACATTCTGATAATGTGATTTAAAATCACACTTGTGCATCATACAGTTAAAAACTGTATTCTTCGCAAATTGTACAGATCACTATGAAAATCTAGAATTTCCAAGAAAACGAGGCATATATATGCAATCCAATGAAAGCCTGCTACGTAATACAAACACCCTCTTAAACACACAAGAACCCTTATCATGGTATACTAGATAAAGCAGGCAAGATGGTTACAATCAGTGAAATGGAGCTGATCAGACCTTGTGCCGAAGGAAAACAAACACAGTTAATTTATTGTGTTTTTAAATGCTTATAACTAAAGCAGCCAGCTCCTCTGCTCTAACGAGCAAAAGCGAGAGATCACAGGACACAGTATTAGGATCTCTCTGTCTAGTCCAAGGAGACAAGTCGTCCTTTCACTCTGATGCTGGGACCTGTCTGAGACTTGTACCGAGTTGAGCTTTCTTCTTGTAAAACAGCAAGTGAATAGGCCCACAGTTAAATGTAGTGCTTATAATGCTGGCACTCCAGTATCTCACTGCCAAGAGCAAGTGCCCTGCCACCACAGAGATTAGGAGGAATTCAATTTACTGCGTTTTGTAATTTTGCCAAGTGTAGTGATTTGTTTTCTATTACTCATGCAGAGGTCATTCTGCAGAGGGTGAAAATGGAATGCAAACTTTAAGCCAGCTATGCTAGGCAACTGTGCTCAATACTTTCCAAGAGCTCATCTGAAAATTACTTCAGTACTACTGGGAATCCATTTTACCTACCGTGGGGCATTCCAAATTAAATTTTAAAAAGTACCCAGTTTGCGCAGCTCTATATGCTTTTTCTTACTCCCACATCCATGGTCAGAATTGGTTAAGAACTGCAGTTATGGAGACTGACCATAGGCAGGTATGCTTGGAAGTAACTCCTCTTGAGTAACATGGGATTTACACCCAAACAATGTTATAAATCTCAGTCTCTCCAGGTTAAGGCCATTGGCATGCTACTATAGATTTCCAATTACTCCATTACAGTCCAGTAGTTACATGAAAAATGTAGATCTCTCTGGTAAGCGGAGATGGCATTTGTTCTGCTTGGTGATCATTGAAGACACTCTTTTCCTAGTCAGAAGTTAATTTACACTGTTTACAGTGCTGTTTTGGCATTTTCCAAACTTTTTTGCCAGAAGTAAATGAGGCTTTAGAGACATTGATCCAATTACAAAATAATCAGTTCTATAGAATGTAGAGAAAAAAGCAAATAAGATTAACAAGACAATGATTAAGGAAACAGTGAGTTAATCCACTGAATAATAACATTAGCTGCATCTATTGATTTCCTAAACAACCCTGGTTTGGAGATTATGAGTCACAAAGATCTCAAATTAGTGGCATTTAATGACACAGGTACAGAAAGGGGAGGATGAGCAAAATGAAGGTGTTTGCAGATCTTTTGTTCAGTATGCCTTTTGTCAGAATAAGTAAAATAAACTTCAGAAATCCTTGTTAAGTGTAACATTTCCTTGTATTAGAGCAGCCCATTAAAAGTTTGTTAAGCCAATGGAAAAGTATTTTGCCTTTGTTCAACATATACTGGATCCTGGATTTCATTTGGGAGAAAAAACAATCAAAGAGCCTTGTGGCCGCTTAAAGATTAACAAACTTATAATGGCATAAACATTTGTGGGCTCGAGCCCACCTTATCAGAGGCATAAAGTTAGCTGAAAGATATATAAAGGAGAATTTTGTAAAGTGAGAGTTGAATGGCAATGAGACGCAAAAATTACAGTCAGCATATTTCCCCAACCCCAGTCCTTTCAGAATGAGATCCTACTAATTGCATTTGTTTAGAAAGATGATGTTTTACTTTATGAATCCCTCCCGTTACTTTTAAATCCCAACTATGTGATGCTACAGACTATTTATTTATATCTGAACAATGATTAACAGCCTTGAAAGAGAATTTCAAACAACTAGACCTGTTCTGTAATCCTTTTCAGGAAAACACAGAAAGACTGCCACTTTACATGGCTAAAGAGAAAGCCACACAAGGATTCAATATGGCTTCTCCATTGTACACTTTGCAGTAGTCCCTGCGTATGAAAAATCATGACTCAGTGGCTTGGATCAGAACTTCGCTTTTAGGAACAGAATAAAGCTTAATGGAATGAGGCTTTCCTATCTGCCCCTTCCCCCTGCAGCCCCCTGCAAATCTGATCCTGGACAGTTGGAGGGCCCTTGAGACTGGTGAGGGATGTGGTGCCTATGGAAGCTGCAGGAGGAAGCAGTCGAAATTCATTTCCTCCATTTTGCATGAACAGAGGAGCAGCTTAGAATCCAAGACCATAGAGTTGAGAGGAGCAGATTGCACACCATAACTTTTGAAGTACATTTGAAGCACATCCGCTGCCCAATAATTCCCCAAGGAAAGTGTTTGTCAAGGGTGCCAGTAACTGTAGCTTTGTGATGGGCAGTAGCAGCCAGTGAGGCAGTATGGCCGGGACACTTGTGGCTCTCCTGGAGCCAATCCAATGCTTCTGCCACCCAAAACAAACAAGATGAACTTTAACAGGGAGAAATGTAAAGTATTGCACTTGGGCAAAAAAAATGAGAGGCACAAATACAAGATGGGTGACACCTGGCTTGAGAGCAGTACATGTGAAAAGGATCTAGGAGTCTTGGTTGACCACAAACTTGACATGAGCCAACAGTGTGACGCGGCAGCTAAAAAAGCCAATGCAATTCTGGGCTGCATCAATAAGAGTATAGCATCTAGATCAAGGGAAGTAATAGTGCCACTGTATTCTGCTCTGGTCAGACCTCACCTGGAGTACTGTGTCCAGTTCTGGGCACCACAGTTCAAGAAGGACACTGACAAACTGGAACGTGTCCAGAGGAGGGCAACCAAAATGGTCAAAGGCCTGGAAACGATGCCTTATGAGGAACGGCTAAGGGAGCTGGGCATGTTTAGCCTGGAGAAGAGGAGGTTAAGGGGAGATATGATAGCCATGTTCAAATATATAAAAGGATGTCATATAGAGGAGGGAGAAAGGTTGTTTTCTGCTGCTCCAGAGAAGCGGACACGGAGCAATGGATCCAAACTACAAGAAAGAAGATTCCACCTAAACATTAGGAAGAACTTCCTGACAGTAAGAGCTGTTCAACAGTGGAATTTGCTGCCAAGGAGTGTGGTGGAGTCTCCTTCTTTGGAGGTCTTTAAGCAGAGGCTTGACAACCATATGTCAGGAGTGCTCTGATGGCGTTTCCTGCTTGGCAGGGGGTTGGACTCGATGGCCCTTGTGGTCTATTCCAACTCTATGATTCTATGTGCTGCACTGCACCAAACTCCCCACACACCTTGCTAAGCTGCTGTGTTAGGAAGCCAGGAAAGACATTACAGGTGAGGGGTAAACTACAGTTCCCTGTATTCTTGCAGGGGGCGGGAGGTATGTGCTTTAAAGCAGTGTTTCCCAACCACTGTTCCGCGGCACACTAGTGTGCCGCGAGATGTTGCCTGGTGTGCCGCGGGGGAAATTAAAAAATTGAAAGTTTTTTTTTTTAAAGTCAAATTTTTGATTGGGGCGCCGTCACTAGATGACCCCTGGGGTTCCCTCCCTCCCTCCCGCTCTGCGCCTTCCTCCTCCTCCTCCTCCGGGGAGGCCCTTCCTGGCTCTCGGCCAAGGCTTGGCGGCTGCCACTCACTCACTCGCTCGCCCACCCGTCCCTCCATCCCTGCACCCGGCCTCTCCCCCTCCGTCCCCGGCGCGGGGGCTGCCGGGATCCGTAGTCCCCTCGCCCTTGGGCTCCGCGCCCGCGCGGGGTGCACGAACTACGTTTCCCAGCGTGGCCTGGCGGGCCGGGCGTTTTGTTTGAAGCGCTCTTCTCCCGGCCATGGAATGAGCGCAGCGGTGGCGGCCGGGCGGGCAGGGGCTCTTCCGCGCAGACCCCGCACAGCCTGCCTGCGCCCCCCGGAGATCGGGCGGCAGGATGGAGCCCGGGGATCCCCGCGGAGGCGGAGCGGCGGAGGCAGAGGCTGCCCCCCAGGTAGGGCTGCGTTGGGTTTTTTTTTATTTTTGCAATGCTGCATCCGCGCCGGAGGGGACGCATCGGACCGCGGGGAGACCCCTTGGCGGGCATGCAAGGCAATGCATGCGTGCAGCCGTTGCATGGAGTGCAGTGCAATGCAATGGCAACGCGGCGCCCTGCATGCATGCATGCAACTTCCACCGGCGCTCCGGACTTGGCAGGTGAGGGGGTCCCCAGTGGGCGGCAGAGAGAGCCGGGAGGGCGAAGGGGAGCCGGGGGGGAGCAGCGCTGCTCCCCGAGCCGAGCCCGGGGGAAAACTTCGGCGTCGTTGCGCCGGGTGTTGGAAGCGGAGGCTGGCGGGGGGCCCTCACCTGCAAAACCTAGTCGCCTCTCATATATTTCGTGCATTGCATTCATCGCCCGCTTTCTCCTCCAAGGAGCTCCCGGGGGCGCGCGTGGTTCTCCCCGTGTTATCCTCGCAACAACAGCCCTGCGAGGTGGGTCAGGCGAGTGGCCCAAGGGAGCACCCAGGGATTGTCCTGGCCAGGTGGGGTGATTTGAACCCTGCTCTCTGCCCGGTCTTCGTCCTCATTTAGCCCCCACATGTGCATGACTGTGCATGACTGAGGTTTTCCCCCCTCATCTTGGCTATGGTGTGAGTCTGTGCTGTTAATTAATGGGGTTCTGCCTTCGGAGAAGATGAGCCAGCCCTCAAGGAGGTGATTATGTAATTTGCTAGCAATTCATGTCCCTCCCGGCGTGACGCTGCGCGCTGACGTCACGGGGCTGTAATGGTGGTGTGCCTCGAGATTTTTTTCATGAAACAAGTGTGCCTTTGCCCAAAAAAGGTTGGGAAACACTGCTTTAAAGGTATGGTGGCATCTGTGAACAGACTGACATTTCCATGTAAGGAAAGACCAGCTTTTCATTAGTGTATGTCTACAGTGTAAACATAAAGCAGTTTTGAAATAGTTTATCTATTATTGTTACCATTATCATAACTATATTAAAAGAATTAACCAGCATTCACCAGCAGGTCCCAAAGCAGGTTACAACAATTTAAAATTCAGTATTAAAAAATACTTAAAATTGCACTACAGTCACAGGAATAGGGTCATAGCTGTCAACTTTTCTCTTTTCTTGTGAGGAATCCTATTCGGAATAACGGAATTTCCCTTAAAAAAGGGGGAAAGTTGACAGCTATGAATAGGGTGGGTCCTAAAAACACACATCTGGCAAAGATCAGGGCAAAGAGGTGTGTCTCCAGCATTCACCTGCACCTCTGTGGGCAGTTCCACAATTTAGGAGCTGCCACAGAGAATGCCCTCTACTGGGCCACCCAATCCCCAACTTCTGAAATCTGCAGAGCTAGTATCAGGAGACCCTTTTCTGCTGCTCTTAAAGCCCGAGAGGGTCTGTAGGGAAAGAAGCAGTCTCTCAGATATTTGGGACCTAAGTCATTTAAGTTGAGTTCAGAAATGAACTAGCAACCAACGCAGCTGTTTCAGAATGGGAGTTGTATGACTTTTAAAGGCAATCAGGCTGCTGCATTTTGAACCGGTTGAAGTTTCCAAGTTGTTTTCATCTGGCTACAGATTTCTGGCAGATTTCTTTAGATGCCCCCTAGCAAAATAGCACACTCTACATGTTGGGCATTATTTATTTATTTTCCAAAGTTATACGTCACCTTCAGGGTAAAGGCCTCCCAAGGTGTTCCACTTAAACATTTTAAACCATAAAATACAACTAAAACATCTCATTACAATTTCAAAAACTAAAAACAGCAGTTCTAGAATACAATATAACCCAGTACAGCAATCCAGATAAAACAGATTTTTAAACAACAACACAACAACAATTTAACTGTTAGGTACTCAGACCCTCACCTTATTAAAAGCAAATTGAAATAAAGAAGGTTTTAAAGCTAACACAAACAGGGCCAGACATCAATTCCCTCAGGAGTGAATTCCACAAATATGGAGCTACCACTGAAAAGCCCATGCCCCTAGTGTTTGCCAGTCTAAGAGATCTTATTGACAGTGGCCATGTGAACAAAGCTTTCCTAATCTTTTTTTAAAAAAAATTATTAATTTCCTTTTCTTTAGTTACAAATATACTTATAACACACAGCTTACATAAACATCTCTCCCTCCCCCCTTTTGGACTTCCCTCAACTTCCATTTCTGATTTATTAACCTCATTAGTATATTCTGCTATTTTCTACAAATATCATATTTTTCCTTTTATTACATTATCTATTCTCTATCCATAAAGTTGTGAATGTTTATTTAAATCCTATAAGATCAATATTCTTTCTTTGTATCTGCAAATATAATATAAAAGGTTCCCACTTTTTCAAAATCCCTATTGTCCTTTCCCCAAAGTCTGTGTGTCAGCTTCGCCAATTCCGCATAGTTCATCAGTTTTTCTTGCCATTATTCTTTTGTTGGAATTTCTCCAGTCTTCCAATTCTGTGCTAGTAGTATTCTTGCTGCCGTCGCATATATAAATAATGTCCTTTTATCTTTTGGCAGGTCTTGTCCGAATATACTCAACAGGAAGGCTTCTAGTTGTTCAACAAATGTTATTTTAAACATTTTTTAAAATTCGTTGTAGATCATTTCCCAATATACCTTAACACTTTTACAATCCCACCACATATGATAAAAAGTCCCTTCAACCTCTTTGCGCCTCCAACATTCCCTCTGTTCATATTTATATATTTTGGCCAATTTCTCCGGTGAGATATACCATCTATACATCATCTTCATGTAATTTTCCTTTAACAATATACAGTCTGTAAATTTCAGATTTACTTTCCAAAGTTTTATCCAATCTTCAAATTGTATATTGTGGCCTATGTCTTGCACCCATTTGATCATTACTGATTTCACTTCCTCATCTTTCGTTTCCCATTCCAAAAGGATGTTATGCATTTTTTTATATAATTTTGAGTTCTCTTCTATTACTTCCTTTTGGAATTTAGAAACCCTGTATAAAAAGCCTTTCTTACTGTCCTCTTGAAAAATATATTTTAGCTGCCTAGGATGCAACCAGCTTTGAAGATGTTCCTTTATTTCCTCATATTCTTTCTAGTTTCCCTTCCTGTTCTACTAACAATTCTCTATATGTCGGCCAGACTCCCTTTCCCCCCAATGTTTTTAGTGACCACCAAGGTGTTTTGGGTTCTAATAGTTCATTATATTTGTCCCATACTTTGAACAATGCTTTTCTTATTATGACTGTGGAATCCTTTATGGATTTTTGTTTTTCCATACCATAGATAGATATGCCATCCAAACCTATTGTCATGTCCTTCCAAGTCTGTTATCTCTTCTCTGTCATGTTTGATCCAATCTCGGATCCATATTAGTGTTGCAGCTTCGTAATACAATTTTAAGTCTGGAAGTGAGAAACCACCTCTCTCTTTCACATCTGTAAGTATCTTATTTTTTTATCCTCGGTTTTTTCCCATTCCAGAGAAATCTTAAAATTTCTTTTTGCCATTCTTTGAAGCATGCAGTGCCTGCTATTATTGGTATTGTCTGAAAAAGAAATAACATTCTTGGAAGCACATTCATTTTTATTGCTGCGATCCTTCCTAAAAGGGATAGATTCATCCTGTTCCATATTTCAAGTTTTCTTTTAACTTCTAGCCAAACCTTTACATAATTATCCTTATATATGTTAATATTTTTTGCTGTTAACCATATACCTAAATACTTTACTTTTTTGTGGGCTTCTATTCCTATCTTATCTGTTATTTCTTTCTTTTCATGTTCTTTAAGATTTTTTAAAATCTTAAAAAAACCTTGCATTCTAATCTTAAGGGCCAGGCAACTTCTTTTGGGTACAGGTGGACAGAGTCCTTCAAATAACTTTGTCCTGAACTGTTTAAAGGTCAATATCAGCACTTTAAACTCCCCTGGAAACTAACAGGCAATGCATCTGCTACAGTATAAAATACAAACAACATGGTTTCTAAAAGGTGTGGGGAGGGAAGCAGGTATTTATGATATAGCCAAAGTTGTGTTCATTCTGAGAATGACGGGACGTGCACTGCCTTTCTTTTTTTTTTTTTTAAAGATATTTATTAAAGTTTCAAACAATAAAACAAGCTTCACAAAACAGGATAAAAAAAAGAAAAAAACACCATCACAATCAATCCAAAAAACAGAAAAGCACAGTCAAAAACCCATCATACAAAGCAAAAGAAAAAAGACATAAAAAAGACATTAAAAAAAAGAACCAGTTTCTTAGATATTGTTCTCGTAATCCTCCTTCCAGACTCCCTCGCATCTCCCTTTTCTGTGTTCCCTTTTACACAATCTTATTCAGCAATGCCTCACCTTCTTTCAAATCTTATTTCATATTATACATTTCAACTATTATGCCTCCAGTTTTTCCCCATTTTTTCATTTTATTTAAGTTTGGCATAATATTATTCTGACTTCACCTTTGTTCTGTAAACCATTTTTTACATACTCCTTTCCATTATATCACTAATACCATATTATCTTTATATCCCGCATCATTCTAACATTCATACAATTTACAATGCTTTTGCAAGTAGTCTTTAAATTTCTTCCAGTCCTCTTCCACTAGCTCTTCTCCCAGGTCTTGGATTCTGCCAGTCATTTCTGCCTTTCTACCCTCTGAAAAATCAGCTGGGTTGTAGTTATTGCAGACTGGCAAATCTTGGCATATATACACACGGAGCTGAAATGGTTCCAAAAAACCAACAAAGGGATCATCGCAGGAGCAATCTGTTTCCTGAGGAAAGTGGGAAGGTACAAAATGCTCACTCTCCCTCCCCAGGGATTGATCTTGCAAAGATTCCCATAATATGATATATGTTGGTTTCATATGTGAATGTCATTTTCTTCTTTCCATGAAGTTCCCACCAAGCAGAGACACATAGACACAAAGTGGGATGCCGCTGCATAAGATCCCTGCAAAAAGCCTTTTTTAAGTCAATAGCCACCATCGCCCAATGAACATTTGCACATCTCTGGATCATAGTAGGAAACATAGCAGAAAAGATTCAAATCTTACAGAGAGAAATGCTTCTGCCAGAACAGGATTCCCTGCAGCTGTCTGTACTTAGCTTCTCATGTGGATCCTTTGGATTTTATAGTGCAGGCCCCATACATACACAGCTTCCTGAGGGCCAGAGACACAGCTGTAAGGAAAACTGAGCTACAGAATTGTATGCAAAGCCTCCTTGATGTATGTAGCCCTCCAGATGTTGGCCTCAATGTCCCATTATGCCTGACCATCGGTCATGCTGGCTGGGGATGATGGGAGTTGGAGTCCAACAATATCTGGAAAGTCACAGCTTCTCCGCCCCGTTGTATGTTTAGTCCTCACAATTTACAATGATGCATCACTACCTCCTTTGGTTAGTTATCTGCAAAAATAGCTCCCCCCCTTTCCCCTGAAAATAAGTCGTTAGAGAAAATGTCCCCCTCCCCTTAGTAATAGGAATAATGCTACAATAGTATTTACAGGGATAGAGAACCTGTGGCCCTCCAGATGTTGTTGGGCTCTAAGTCCCATCATGCCTGATGCTACCTGAGGCTGATGGGAGGTGGAGTCCCATAACATCTGGAGAGCCGCAAGTTCCCCATCTTTGATCACCATTTATTTTCCTTCGCAAAATCATTCTTCTCCTTCAGAACTAGTTGACTAACATCCAAGCAAATTGGTAACGTTATAATTCCTCGATAAGAGTTTGCAGTTTATGAACGCTTCATATCACGCTTCAGCACTACACTAGTGTATTGGGTGGGTGATTCTATTATTTTATCATGTTTTGAGATAAATTGTTTTTCACCATTAGAAACTGAGATTCTCTGTGGGATCTCTTCAGCTTTGCCCGGCGATTCTGGAACCAGATCTGAAATTGTTCAAAAAAAAGGTACGCTTGTTACAGATCAACCATCTTTATAGCACCACTTAAAGGAAAGGGCTATGTTGGAAAATGAAGCGTCAGTGTACAACCACATACAGTGGCACCTCAGGTTAAGAACTTAATCCGTTCCGGAGGTCCGTACTTAACCTGAAACTGTTCTTAACCTGAAGCACCACTTTAGCTAATGGGGCCTCCTGCTGCTGCACCGCCAGAGCATGATTTCTGTTCTCATCCTGAAGCAAAGTTCTTAACCTGAAGCACTATTTCTGGGTTAGCAGAGTCTGTAACCTGAAGCGTCTGTAAGCTGAAGCGTATGTAACCTGAGGTACCACTGTACTAACATAAAATATTGCCACTGTGAGAACAGGATGGTGGAACAGATGGGCCTTTGGCCTGATGCAGCAGGGCTCTCCTCATGTTCTTTGAGCTATGACATACCCAATCTGGGTGCTAGATTGAAATGAACATTTTGTAGATAAATGAGAGAAGAAAACTTGTGGAATGGCTGCATTTGGTGATTGGTTTTAGGAAATCAGACTGTCACAATCTCTGATACGGATCTATCCAGACTTCTAAGCTACTAGAAAGTGCTGGCCGTGGATGCTTGGCCATCCACTGCAGTCCACAAAAGAGACCTGACTTTTTACAGCATTAAATGATGCAGTTAAAACAAAGATAAAAGTCCATCATCAGCACCTGAAGCAGAGTCAGAAAGAATTCTGAACAGCATCCAAAACAAGTTGCAACCAGGTCAGAAAATACAAATTATGTCCACTTAGTAAGACATAACTTCAGTCTGTTTGAAGGCAGATAAAACAAAGTTGTTTAAAATTATGTGGAATTTTAAATCAAATGTTGAATAGTAAGTCTAAGATTGCTAAATGCACCTTAATCGTTTTGTAGTTATAACCAATCCTATTTTAAGTTTCTCATTCCACTTAAACAGAAGTTTGAAAATCGTACAGCACCCAATCCCATGCATGTTTACTCAGAAGAAAGCCCCACTGTGTTCAATGGAGCCTACTCCCTGGCAAGCATGCTTAGAATTGTAGCCTTAGTTTTTGCTGATATAAATTCCTAATATAATCATAATTTTACATTCTCTTGCAATCCTAAGCACACTTACTTGGGAGTAAAGATCATTGAATTCTGTATGAGTTACCTCTCACTATACAATCAAGACATCACATTTCCAAGTCTTAAATCCTGGCAACATACATGCTTTTGGGTTAAATAAAATGCATTTCTTTTATAGTAAGTTTATATTTAGGCAAATATATGTGGAGTTAGGGAGTGCAAATATATGCAGTGTCCAGTTTTCTCCTATAAAGTGCTCCAAAGGCAATCCCAAAACAGTAGGAGTCAGAATCTCTGCAGTTAATTATTATTTCCAAGCACTGCGAGATCTGCTAAGCAGACATACATACATGATCACAGAAAGATTCAAATAATGGTGTTCAAAAGATACCTGGATCCTGTCTTCATCTAAATCTAATTTTTGAGCTAGTTCTTCTCTAACATCAATCCCAGGATAAGAGTTCACTCTGAAAACATTTTCCAGTACTTCAATCTAAGGAGAATAAAGAGGAAAATTATTATTTCTTTATTGTTCACCGCAGTAAAAAATAAAGTTGAATCGCCTGATAAAAACTTAAGTCAGATTCTAAACTTAAATACAAATCAACAGTAATCAAGTAAGCTATTTTGAACAACATTGATGATTACATGTTAACATCTATATGCATTTTTATTCAGTAAATGAATGATTGTACAGACTTTTGTGAAACAGGCATTTCTGGATTCTTGCTAATAAATACCCTCTTACTAAACAATGCCCCAAGCAAAACATCCATTCTTAGATTTATGAATAGGTTAAATGTACTCAATCCCTACCTGGCTTCGAGTGAATGCAGTTCTTGGCCTCCTACCTCTGTACCAACTCAATTCCCTTTTGTAAGAAAGCTTTTCATTGACTGCAAAATAGTTTTCACATTTCCGAACCCTTTCTTCTGCCTCTGGGTAGCTGATCGCATTAAACAATGGGATTGCATAGGAAATGGCAGGAAACCGTAGACAAGGGTTGCAATCCTCTCCTGAAAAGTCACAAATGCAGTGTTTTAATACCATGAAATGTTGGGTTATACATTTCAAACCTAAGAAAGACAAAACTGAAAGATAACCTGATTTTTTTTCCTTTACAGCTTATTTAATGGATGCACACTGCTTGTTAATTATCTTTTTTAAAGCCCTGAACTCAGGTTAAAAAGTTAAGAAAACAGAAATGAAGGTTTCCCTCTTACCTAAATCACTGCATTTATCCATCCATGGCCTGTGTGGCTTTGCAGCAGTTATGCCATCTTTTTTCCGCTCTAACCCCAAAATGCTTTCAATGGAAAATGAACAAGATGCTTTTTTGCTTTCTCCAAGATTGGAATTGTCCTGATGATTGTGAGAAGTTTCATTAAGAGGACAGAGTGATCTGCTTGCCATTCTTGTACTGTCAACCTAGGTACCAAATGCACCATAGTTCAGGTTTTTCTTTCCCAGTTCCTCCTTATAGCTTTGTTGACAAGGGGGTTGGATTCGCCACGTCATTAATTAAAATCTTTTATTAGAAAGTTTTAGCATGTCAATGAAGATTCTCCCACCAAGAGGCACGAGGAGTTAATTGTTTATTTGTTTGCAAGTAATTAGCAACTAATGGTGACACCAGGGGGGGCACCAAGAGGGACAAAAAGTGTTATCTCGTCTAACCAGAGCATCAGACTTAACTTTCTCAAAAGAACCAGCACACAAATATAGCACTTCTCTTTTATTTGAAATCATTAATGTATAAAATCAGGTTTCTTAAAAAAAATAACATTCTAATGGACTCCACTTACCTAAACATAACAGCATGATAGGAAACCAGTCAAGTAATAAGTAATCTCATTTAAGTGAATTTTCTTCCAATGAAATTTTAAAAATAATCTCTTAATGCTATTAGGGTAATCCTGATGAAAAAGCTTCTGTTTTTTCATATGCATATGTAATAGTGAACATGGTCAATAATATAACAATGGTGTTTGGCATAAGGCACACTGCAATGGGTTGGCAATGTTGTCAGAGCTCAGTGTAATTGTCTTCCAAGAGCATGGATTAGTTAACAGGAATTGTTGAACTAAGTAGTTTGAAAAGGTAGAAATTTGTTTGCTTCTACCCAGCCCCCAGCACTTGTATTATGCTGATGTAATTTTATGCTGATATTCTAAGAGGAGCCCAACAAATACTTGTACAAAACTTTGGAGAACAATCCCAGTGAAATCAAGAGCAGAGGAACCTTTTGTTTTAAAAAAGCAGGATTGCACCCTGTATGCTACTGTTGCTTAGAGGGGATGGGGGTATTTAACATTAGTAAGTCTCATAGTATACCCACTGGAATCAGTTATTTTCCATTAGTTTCAGTGCAAGTTGCAAAGTACACCTTTTTATCTCAGAATCTGTTATGGATGGTGTCTTGTCTGATGGTGTCTTGTCTTGCAACTCCTGCAGTCAAGATGGTGCCAAACATATTGTTCTGCTTTCCTTTGGACCACATCCAGTGGCGGAGCTTCATGCGCGTCCCAGGGGTGTTGCGCCCAGCGTGGGCAGAGGGGCAGCCGCGATGGCACCCCACTGGGATCGCACTGCTAGGGATGGTGTGCTCCCCCCGCACTCCTCTTCCTCCGCCAGTGACCACATCAGTGAAGCTGGGTGGGGGTCTTGTCATCTGGGTAGCCCAGGACCTCCATATACACTGCCCAACCTTGTGTCCAGGAGTTGCTTTTATGTGCTAAGTCAATTGGAATTTAAGTACAGTATCATAAATAATTAGTTTTTGCTATCCTAGTTTTTATAACGAACTAAAGCAAAAACATGGGTGGTGCTGTGGTCTAAACCACTGAGCCTAGGGCTTGCCGATCGGAAGGTCGGTGGTTTGAATCCCTGCGACGGGGTGAGCTCCCATTGCTCGGTCCCTGCTCCTGCCAACCTAGCAGTTCGAAAGCATGTCAAAGTGCAAGTAGATAAATAGGTACCACTCCGGCGGGGAGGTAAACGTCGTTTCCATATGTTGCTCTGGTTTCACCAGAAGTCGCTTAGTCATGCTGGCCACATGAACCGGAAAAACTGTCTGCGGACAAAGCTCTTTCGGCCAGTAAAGCGAGATGAACACCGCAACCCCAGAGTCGTCTGCAACTGGACTTAACTGTCAGGGGTCCTTTACCTTTTTAAAGCATATAAAAGAAGGTTTGAAGTTAAATACATTTATTAAATGCATCAGTACTGTTTATCTTTGGGCTATTGTATTTTTTCCAATAAAGTATGAATGGGAAACTCAGTTTCATCTCTGGACTCCACAACCTTACTGTCAGAAAGTTCTTCCTGATGTTTGGCTGGAATCTCCTTTCTTGTAAGTTGAATCCATTGGCTTGGGTCCTACCTCCAGAGCAGGAGAAAACAAGCTTGCTCCATCTTCATTGTGACAGCTCTTTAGATATTTGAGATGGCTATCAAATCTCCTCTCAGTCTCTTTTCTAAGCTAAACATACCCAACTCCTTAACCATTCTTCATAAGGCTTAGTTTCCAGACCATTGATTGTCTTGATTGCCCTCCTCTGAACACATTCCAGCTTGTCAATATCCTTCTTAAATTGTGGCACCCAGAACTGGACACAGTATAAATAATAATAATAAAAATAATAATTGATCATTTATACCCCGCCCATCTGGTTGGGTTTACCCAGCCACTCTGTGTTTTTGTTTTTTTTTTGAAATAAAATTTTATTAGTTTTTCACAAGTAAAAAAGAAACAAAGCAAAAACATAAACAAACACAAGATCGACTTCCCCGTACCACCCCTTTTCTGCATTCTTGTTTCAAGATTTTTCAGCAACCCTTTCGTAATAAACTTGTTTATATTTCATAGATTTAACTTCCATAAGTTATTAATACAACTGTAGTTCTTTATCTCTTATTGCCCTGAGCCCCTAATTTTCCAAATTACAACAGTTTTTAAGATAAACTTTGAATTTGTTCCAATCTTCATCCACCGCCTCTTTCCCCCGGTCTCGAATTCTGCCAGTCATCTCTGCCAGTCCTATATAGTCAATCACCTTCGTCTGCCATTCTTCCAACGTGGGTAAATCTTGCGTCTTCCAATACTTTGCTAGAAGGATTCTTGCTGCTGTTGTGGCATACATAAAAAATGTCCTATCCTTCTTTGGCACCATTTGGCCCACCATGCCCAAGAGAAAGGCTTCTGGTTTTTTAATAAAGGTTCTCTTCAGAACTTTTTTAATTTCATTATAGATCATTTCCCAGAAAGCCTTAATCTTCGGGCAGGTCCACCAAAGGTGATAGAAGGTTCCCTCCGTTTCATTACATTTCCAACACTTGTTATTGGGCAAATGATATATCTTTGCTAACTTAGCCGGAGTCATGTACCACCTGTAGATCATTTTCATAATGTTTTCTCTTAAGGCATTACATGCCGTGAATTTAACACCAGTGGTCCATAACTGCTCCCAGTCAGCAAGCTCAATGTCATGCCCCATATCCTGTGCCCATTTAATCATACTAGATTTCACCCAGCCACTCTGGGCAGCTTCCAACAAAATATTAAAATACAATAGTCCTTCAGATATTAAAAGCTTCCCTAAACAGTATTCCAGGTGTGGTCTGACCAAGGCAGAATAGTGGTACTATTTCTTCCCTTAATCTGGACAGTATACTTCTGTTCATGCAGCCTAGAATAGTATTAGTTTATTTGCTGCTGCCTTACACTGTTGGCTCATGTTAAGCTTATGGTCGAAGACCTCTAAATCCTTTTAATATTTACTGTTGGAAATCCAGGTGTCTCTCATCTTATATTTGTGCAGCTGGTTCTCCCTACCTAAATGTAGAGTTTTTTATTTGTCCCAATCTGTTAAAGTCATTTTGAATTCCAATTCTGTCTTCTGTGGCATTCGCTACCCCTCCCAGTTTGATGTCATCTGCAAATTTGGTGTCATCTGCATCCTCTCAATTCCTTCATCCAAGTCATTTATAAAGACATTGAACAACAACAGACCCAGGACAGAACCCTGTGGCATCCCACTTGTCACTTTTCCCAGGATGATAACCATTAATGAGCACTCTTGAGTTTGGTCATTTATCCAGCTGTAAATCCACCTTGCCCAGCACACATTTTGCCAGCTTCTCTGCAAGAATATAATGGAGGACTTTGTCAAAAGCCTCACTGAAATCAAGATACGCTATATCCACAGAATTCCCCTGAGTCGGGAATAACATTGTGCCATTTTGTGCCACTTTTTATTTTAAAATGAATGTTAAATTATTGCTTTTTGTTCTACAGTAGTTTGTACTGAAAAGAACATTAACCTGAATAAAAGCTCTATAATGCTGCCATCTAGTGTTGGCAATTTCTTAGTGTAAGCTTTGGGGGTAAGGTAAATTATAGTTATTAAAAACATGAAAGTCTCTTTTATTCCTTATTCAAAATAAATTAAAAAAATGAGAGCTTAATTAATCTATGAATAATAAGCTTACATTATTTTGAGTTAATAATCAGTTAATATTTGCATTTATCATAGTTTGTTTTCTGAGAATGGCTTCCATGGAAGGTAAAACTAGAGAAATAAATTACTGTACTTTATGTATGGCATACTACTGAAGCCTGCTTTGCTCCTTTCAAGTCCTTTTTTGCTGCCTTGGCTTAGTATGCTGACCAAACCCAGGTTTGTGGTTAAGCTCTCTCCAGACTAACCTTAGGTTACCAGATGTACCCGTTTCCCAGGGACAGTCCCTGGATTTACAAATCAATCCCCGGACAAAATCCTAACATTCCTATTGAAGTTGAAAAGTGTCCCCAGATTCATTGGGGGGGGGGGGGGAATCTGGTAACCTTAGACTAACCACAAGCTGTAACCAAAGTCTGTCTGGAGACAGGTTAAGCACAAGCCTGAGTTCAGAGAGCACATGAAGCAAATCCTTGGCTTACCTCAGCACAGGCTTGAAAAGGACCAGGGAAAAGCAAATTAGGTATGAGCTCCAACCAAGCCACACGTCTGTGCTCAGCCAAAGTTTAGTTCAGTGTGATGTGCACCACAGCCCAAGGAAATAAGAGCACTGTTCCATACCAGATGGAAACCCAGCAATGAAATGTGGGAAAAGACAGCAAGCAATCTGCAGCAGTGCAAAACATCCCATAAACATGTTCGACTTTAAAAATCCAGTATGTATACAAACTCTGTTCTTCTTGGGGAATACATTTACAAATAAAACAGTATTTGAATGTTTATTGTAGAACCTTTGTTATCTGTTGGACTCTTGAAGTGAGCAATGCTCTCAAGGTGCAATTGTCTAGCTATACTTGTTCCAATTTTGCCAGTGAACTGTCTGTATCTCTCTATCTTCAGTCTAAGCAAGCAGGAGGAGGGGTGGTGAGGGCTTCAGCCTAGGATGAAGAGCCTGGGTGTAGCTAGGGAGAAGGTATGGCCTGGAAAGAGTCCTGCAGGCAGATAGAGAAGGCTGGAGGGCACCATTTGGCCTGCCTGACCTGAAGTTCCTCACCTCTATTGTGATTTAGGTGAAGGAGGCCCCCCAGCCTGTTCACAGGTCCTTATATGATTAGTGAAAACAATTGGTCCTGGCAAGTATTAACCGCTCTCAATCTTAACCTGATAACTGCCATTTGTCCAGATTTTAATTTGTCTGAATTACGTAATTTTAAGATGTATTTTAATTAATTGATGCCTGTTTTTATGTATACTGTGTTCTTTGTATGATGTTAGCCGCTCTGAGCCTGGCTTCGGCTAGGGAGGGCGGGGTGCAAATAAAATTTTTTATTATTATTATTATTAAAATGTAAAGAGTGAATGGCAGATGTAGTATGGGTAACTAATGACAGTGTCCCTTATCTTCCTAAAGATGCAGTCACTACCGCAGAAAAGTATTTTACTCTGGAATGGGTTAAAAAACATGGATGCACCTTGAGAATAAGTGCAAATGCAGCCTTATTATGCTTTCTGGTGGTAATGTAACTTCAGTACACTGGAATTTTGATTTATGCTTTATTTCCTAAAATTAGAAACATTGGACTATTTTGATGTACTATTTTGATGTATCTGGCAGCCCAGCCAGTGCCATCTCAGTATACATAAAAAGAGAGGGGAAAAGGTCAAACCAGGAAAAAACCATAATGGCCTAGGCTGCAGTTCTATACACTTACCTGGGAGTAAGAACCACTGAATTCAATACTGTAGTGCTTATTTCTGAGTAGACATTAGATTACACTGCTAGTTAATCATTTCATTAAAGGTCTTACTTTTTCTAAGTCAGTTTGTATTACACATGGTAAATATTTGATAACGGAGTAATTCTTATCATAATGACTTGGGTTTATATATACTAATGTACTGCTGCATGTATCCCAGTCTCTGAGCAATGAGATTGCTGGGATTTCTGTGCTTAGCTAGGGTTCTATTTTCTTGGAATGAAGGTCAATAGAGATTTTGGTGTCTTTAGGATATGTGGTTGCATTTACACATATATACAATTTAAGCATAAGATTGGCTCACAGCATTAACACACAAACATATCAATTCTCCATTTAGGTTCCAGGGAAGCTCCAAACCACAGTGCTTGGGTCCACCAGCACAGAGCATGACATAACTGGGCCTCATCAATAGGAGTATAGCATCTAGATCAAGGGAAGTAATAGTGCCACTGTATTCTGCTCTGGTCAGACCTCACCTGGAGTACTGTGTCCAGTTCTGGGCACCACAGTTCAAGAAGGACACTGACAAACTGGAACGTGGTCAAAGGCCTGGAACCAAAATGGTCAAAGGCCTGGAAATGATGCCTTATGAGGAACGGCTAAGGGAGCTGGGCATGTTTACCCTGGAGAAGAGGAGGTTAAGGGGTGATATGATAGCCATGTTCAAATATATAAAAGGATGTCACATAGAGGAGGGAGAAAGGCTGTTTTCTGCTGCTCCAGAGAAGCGGACACGGAGCAATGGATCCAAACTACAAGAAAGAAGATTCCACCTAAACATTAGGAAGAACTCCCTGACAGTAAGAGCTGTTCGACAGTGGAATTTGCTGCCAAGGAGTGTGGTGGAGTCTCCTTCTTTGGAGGTCTTGAAGCAGAGGCTTGACAACCATATGTCAGGAGTGCTCTGATGGTGTTTCCTGCTTGGCAGGGGGTTGGACTCGATGGCCCTTGTGGTCTCTTCCAACTCTATGATTCTATGATTCTATAACTGTCTCTTCAGCTTCCAGTATCAGCCAAAACTTACCCACAAAACCCTGGCTACCATTCTTCTACCTTACAAGGTGATCTTGATTCCAAGTAGGGGCAGGGTTAACCCCACTTGTCTATAAGGCAGCATGGCTAATGTAAACAGCACTATTACCGTATACTGCCTGCCATTACCTTACCAAAGGAACAGGTTCAACTGGTTTCCTCACAGAGATTCCACCCCCACATACACTGGATCACAGGTTTGAAGGGACCCATGGGTGTCATCCAGACTGACCCTGGCAAACTCACAACAGTATTCTTAAAGTGCTCAGTATAACTTTATTTTAAAAACAGTACTAATATAAGATCAATTATTTTTGATTGGCCTCAGACACTTTGCTGTTGGCTAGGTAAGCATAATGTTGGATAAGCAGAGCATACTCCCTCCTCCTAATGGTGCAGACAAGAGTTAACAACCAGCTGGCAGTTATTAATACTATGGACATCATTTTCAAATCCATCTGGAATTTGCAGATCCCAGGCTCTGTATGCCTCTTAATATAGGAAAAAGGTAAAAGGCGGATCTACACGGATCCTCGTGAATTCATATGATTTTTTCATTCAAATTAAATAAAACCACCATGATACTGTAGACCATGTCTTACTCTGTAGAAAGCATCAAAAAAATCACGCATCCACTGTTTCGGGGGGGCGCAGGGGCGCAAAAACATGGTTAAAAAACACGGATCCTCATGGATCCTCATGATTTTTGCACTAGATCAGCCCAAACTCACTTTCAAATTACAAATCATGTCCAGGGGCACAACATCCACCACAGAAATCACGCATCCACGGCTTCCTGGCGAAACCGTGGCCCAAAAACGTGGTTTTCAAGAACGGATCTTCATGGATCCACACGCTTTCTGCATCGGGCCAACCCAAACTCACCGTCAAATCACATATCATAGTAAGGGGCACAGCCTACAACACAAAAAACTCGGATCCACACCTGCCTGGCCACGCCCTGGCCCAAAAACGTGGTTCCGAAGCACGGATCCTCATGAATCCTTATGATTTTTGCACTAGATCAGCCCAAACTCACCGTCAAATCACACATCATGTCCAGGGGCACAGCTTACACCACAAAAAACTCGGATCCATGGCTTCCTGGCCATTCCATGGCCCAAAAACGTGGTTCCAAAGCACGGATCCTCATGGATCCTCACGCTTTCTGCATTGTGCCAACCCAAACTCACTATCAAATCACACATCATTCCCAGGGGCACAGCCTGCACCACAAAAAACTCGGATCCACGGCTTCCTGGCCACTCCATGGCCCAAAAACGTGGTTCCAAAGCACGGATCCTCATGGATCCTCACGCTTTTTGCATTGGACCAACCCAAACTCACCGTCAAATCACACATCATTCCCAGGGGCACAGCCTGCACCAGAAAAAACTCAGATCCACGGTTATCTGGCAATGCCATGGCCCAAAAACGTGGTTCCGAAGCACGGATCCTCATGGATCCTCACACTTTTTGCATTGGGCCAACCCAAACTCACCGTCAAATCACACATCATGTCCAGGGGCACAGCTTACACCACAAAAAACTCGGATCCATGGCTTCCTGGCCATTCCATGGCCCAAAAACGTGGTTCCAAAGCACGGATCCTCATGGATCCTCACGCTTTCTGCATTGTGCCAACCCAAACTCACTATCAAATCACACATCATTCCCAGGGGCACAGCCTGCACCACAAAAAACTCGGATCCACGGCTTCCTGGCAACTCCATGGCCCAAAAACGTGGTTCCAAAGCACGGATCCTCATGGATCCTCACGCTTTTTGCATTGGACCAACCCAAACTCACCGTCAAATCACACATCATTCCCAGGGGCACAGCCTGCACCACAAAAAACTCGGATCCACGGTTATCTGGCAATGCCATGGCCCAAAAACGTGGTTCCGAAGCACGGATCCTCATGGATCCTCACACTTTTTGCATTGGGCCAACCCAAACTCACCGTCAAATCACACATCATTCCCAGGGGCACAGCTTACACCACAAAAAACTCGGATCCACGGCTTCCTCCCCACTCCATGGCCCAAAAACGTGGTTCCAAAGCACGGATCCTCATGGATCCTCACGCTTTTTGCATTGGACCAACCCAAACTCACCGTCAAATCACACATCATTCCCAGGGGCACAGCCTGCACCAGAAAAAACTCAGATCCACGGTTATCTGGCAATGCCATGGCCCAAAAACGTGGTTCCGAAGCACGGATCCTCATGGATCCTCACACTTTTTGCATTGGGCCAACCCAAACTCACCGTCAAATCACACATCATGTCCAGGGGCACAGCTTACACCACAAAAAACTCGGATCCACGGCTTCCTCCCCACTCCATGGCCCAAAAACGTGGTTCCAAAGCACGGATCCTCATGGATCCTCACGCTTTCTGCATTGTGCCAACCCAAACTCACCATCAAATCACACATCATTCCCAGGGGCACAGCCTGCACCACAAAAAACTCGGATCCACGGCTTCCTGGCCACTTCATGGCCCAAAAACGTGGTTCCGAAGCACGGATCCTCATGGATCCTCACGCTTTTTGCATTGGGCCAACCCAAACTCACCGTCAAATCACACATCATTCCCAGGGGCACAGCCTGCACCACAAAAAACTCGGATCCACGGCTTCCTGGCCATATTGTGGCCCAAAAACGTGGTTCCAAAGCACGGATCCTCATGGATCCTCACGCTTTCTGCATTGGACCAACCCAAACTCACCGTCAAATCACACATCATTCCCAGGGGCACAGCCTGCACCACAAAAAACTCGGATCCATGGCTTCCTGGCCACTTCATGGCCCAAAAACGTGGTTCCGAAGCACGGATCCTCATGGATCCTCACACTTTTTGCATTGGGCCAACCCAAACTCACCGTCAAATCACACATCATTCCCAGGGGCACAGCCTGCACCACAAAAAACTCGGATCCACGGTTATCTGGCAATGCCATGGCCCAAAAACGTGGTTCCGAAGCACGGATCCTCATGGATCCTCACACTTTTTGCATTGGGCCAACCCAAACTCACCGTCAAATCACACATCATGTCCAGGGGCACAGCTTACACCACAAAAAACTCAGATCCACGGCTTCCTCCCCACTCCATGGCCCAAAAACGTGGTTCCAAAGCACGGATCCTCATGGATCCTCACGCTTTTTGCATTGGACCAACCCAAACTCACTGTCAAATTACACATCATGTCCAGGGGCACAGCATCCACCACAGAAATCACGGATCCACGGCTTCCTGGCCATACCGTGGCCCAAAAACATGGTTTTCAAGAACGGATCCTCATGGATCCTCACGCTTTTTGCATTGGGCCAACCCAAACTCACTGTCAAATCACACATCATGTCCAGGGGCACAGCTTACACCACAAAAAACTCGGATCCACGGCTTCCTGGCCACTCCATGGCCCAAAAACGTGGTTTTAAAGCACAGATCTTCATGGATCCTCACGCTTTTTGCATTGGGCCAACCCAAAATCACTGTCAAATCACATATCATAGCCTGGGGCACAGCCTACACCCCAAAAAACTCGGATCCACACCTGCCTGGCCATACCGTGGCCCAAAAACGTGGTTCCGAAGCATGGATCCTCATGGATCCTCATGATTTTTGCACAAGACCATCCCAAAGTCACTATCAGATCAAACATCATGGCCAGGGGCACAGCATCCACCACAAAAATCACGGATCCACGGCTTCCTGGCCATACCGTGGCCCAAAAACGTGGTTCCGGACCACGGATCCTCATGGATCTTCACGCTTTTTGCATTGGACCACCCCAAACTCACTGTCAAATCACACATCATAGCCAGGAGCACAGCCTACACCACAAAAGTCACGGATCCATGACTTCCTGGTAAATCCATGGCCCGAAAATGTGGTTTTGAAGGACGGATCCTCATGGATCCTCACGCTTTTTGCATTGAGCTACCCTAAACTCACCGTCAAATCACACATCATGTCCAGGGGCACAGCCTACACAACAAAAAACTCGGATCCACGGTTATCTGGCAACGCCATGGACCAAAAACGTGGTTTCGAAGCACGGATCCTCATGGGTCCTCATTATTTTTGCACTAGATCAGCCCAAAGTCACCATCAGATCAAACATCATGGCCAGGGGCACAGCATCCACCACAAAAATCATGGATCCACGGCTTCCTGGCCATACCGTGGCCCAAAAACGTGGTTTTGAAGGTCGGATCTGCACGGATCCTAACGCTTTTTGCATTAGGCCACCCCAAATTCACTGTCATATCAAACATCATGTCCAGGGGCACAGCCTGCAGCACAGAAAACTCAGGTCCACGGTTATCTGGCAACGGCATGGCCCAAAAACGTGGTTTTGAAGGTCGGATCTGCACAGATCCTAACGCTTTTTGCATTAGGCCACCCCAAATTCACTGCCATATCAAACATCATGTCCAGGGGCACAGCCTGCAGCACAGAAAACTCAGGTCCACAGTTATCTGGCAACGGCATGGCCCAAAGACATGGTTTTGAAGCACGGATCCTCATGGATCCTCACGCTTTTTGCACTAGATCAGCCCAAATTCACCATCAAATCACACATCATCGCCGGCGGCACAGCCCGGACCACAAAAAACTGAGATCCACGGCTTCCTGGCCATACCGTGGCCCAAAAACGTAGTTTTGAAGCACGGATCCTCATGGATCCTTACGCTTTTCGCATTGGGCCAGGCCAAACTCATCATAAAAGCTTTTTGACACCTAATCGTCTCCGCCTCTCATTGCGCGGGAGTCTCCTGCGCAGGGTGGGCGTGGGTAGCGGAGTGCCTGGGCTCTCTTCACTGACTTCCAGGGAAGAATCCCGGAGCCCTTCCACCTCCTCTTCCCATTGCTCTCCTGGACTCTTGGTGTCACGCGTATTTCCTTCCCCTTCCACCAAGCTGAGTCTCCCCCTTGTGCTAGGACCTTCACCTGCAGAATCTGAGACCCTCTCCCTCTCCCGTGTCTCTGATGTCAGTTCCCTGACAGCTGCCATTAGACCCTGGATTGCAAAAGAAATAATACAGTACTGTAGGAAAAACTATTTTGAAAGACAAGACAAATATTTTCAAGTGGAAATTGATGCTGTTCCTCCCAAGAAGAGACAAATCTTGAACGAGAGTTATATTACTGTGTCTCGACCTTGCCCAGAGGGATGGAAGGATACACTAACCTATTGCTCAGATATTTTACCTTCCTTGTTTGAAGGCTGCTGGCCACTATGTTTCTTGAAGGAAGGGTGCAGGAGGCCCAGTGGTGACCTAACTATGGTTTACTGTGAAGGAAACTGCAAGGACTGGTACCACTGCTTTCACATAGGCATTGATTCAAAAGATCTTCCAGAGGTTTTCGTGTGTCCAGACTGTCAATCCACTGTGGCCAAATAGATTTTGAAACTGCAAAGTGTCATATTCCACAGGTTGTTATAATACAGCAAAATCCAAACATATAGTTTTCATCATCATGGCAGGGATGGTCCTTTTCCGTAGAATTCTTATTTATGGAGTTAGTTTTTATATCCTGCTTTTCTCTACTTGAAGAAGTCTCAAAGTGGCTAAAAATCTCCTTTCCCTTCCACCCCCACAACAGACACCTTGTGAGGTAGGTGGGGCTGAGAGAGTTCAGAGAGAAGTGTGACTGGCCCAAGGTCACCCAGCAGCTGCATGTGGAGGAGCGGGGAAGCGAACCCAGCTCACCAGATTAGAGTCCACCCCTCTTAATCACTACACCACAGAATCGTATCTCTTAAAACTCTGGAGCAAGCTGTTCAGTTCAGCCTTGTAGTGATACTGATTTGAGGAGGAAAGGTTGGTGATGAGCAAGATCTGTTCCCATTTCCCAACACAGAGACCATAGAGCAGTTTCTTTTGGGAGCTGATCCTGCAGAGTGTTTCTGTTCAGAATTTCCGTGGCAGAAATCGGCTAAGTGCCTTTATAAACATTCAGCTTCTCAAATTGGAGGTGGAGGGCAGAGAAGGTGCTAGTCCTTACCTCCCTCCTCCCAGCCCCATGATCCGTTGCCCAATGGGCTGAATTTCAGGGCTTTTGCATGCAAAGGGCAAGCTTGTTCTTTACTTGTTTAGATCTTTAAACTTGGGAACAGATATTTGGCTCCATGACCACAATGACCAAAAGGTTCAGCTTCTAGAGGACTGGAAAGATCATGATTGTACTTCCCCTACCCTCAGCCCTAACTCCGTTGAGTATTTTTTGTTATGAGACTGGGTGTTTGGGGCTGATGCCGTGGCATTCTTGTCCGGGGGCTTGATGGAAAAACAGAAAAGTGACCCTCACCTAACTCTCCAATGCCCTTCAACAAGAATGCTGTAGGAAATATTGCTAAGCCCAAAGGGAGGCAATTTGCTTCAGCTCACCTTGTTAATGGCAGAGCAAAAGCTATGCGTGTGTCATTCTCAACCAGTCTACTTTCAGGACTGATTTTAGAACCCTCTTATATCAGGCCACATGGTCACTGGGGTGGCTCCATCATGCAACCATGACTATCCACACAGGGACCATCTATTTTTGTTTTTTTCTGATACTGGATTTTAAGTTACAGTTACATCTTTTAAAACAACTGTCAGTATATCACACTGTATTGAGTGCATGTCGGATCTCGTCTTCAGTTTTCCTTTTTCTGTGAACCGTCCCTTGGAGCTCTCCGGGCCCCATCCTGTTATTTGGCTCTGCCCAATGACCCACCCTTGCATCGCAGTGTTCACCTTCTGTTGTCAGATATTTCGGTTTTTAAGCCTTTGTGCTTTTTTATGTTTGTACATATTTTATGGGCTAATAGCCGTAAATAAATGAATGAATGAATAAGTATCACACTGTATTCCACTTGCCTTCCAAAGGAACACATGGCTCTCCCCACATAGCGGGTTAGGTTGAGACTGCTGATCCAAAGTGATCAGTAATTTTTACGGTAATTACAATCCTGCTTTCCCTTGTACCAGCTTACCTTGACTTTGGTAAGGCCTTTGAAAAGGTCCCCCATGATATTATTGCAAAACAACTAGTAAAATGTGGGCTAGACAAAGCTACCGTTAGGTGGATTTGTAATTGGTTGATGGGCTGAACCCAAAGAGTGCTCATCAGTGGCTCACCTTCATCCTGGAAAAAAATGACTATTGGGGTTCCACAAGGTTCTGTCCTGGGCCTGGTGCTATTCAATATTTTTATAAATGATTTGGATGATGGAATAGAGGGCGTGCTAATCAAATTTGCAAATGACTGCAAACTGGGAGGGGTTGTGTAGTGGTTTGGAGTTACTCGTGCGTAAACCGACCCCGTTTGGGTGCTTGGTTGCCTGGTTAAATCCTTCGGACTGCACAGCCCATCTCCGCTTGACTGCCTCAGTCACTGACAGAATCTGTCTGTGGGCGTTTCTTAAACCTCTGCCAGCATAAAAGCTGTTTGACACCTAATCGTCTCCGCCTCTCATTGCGCGGGAGTCTCCTGCGCAGGGTGGGCGTGGGTAGCGGAGTGCCTGGGCTCTCTTCACTGACTTCCAGGGAAGAATCCCGGAGCCCTTCCACCTCCTCTTCCCATTGCTCTCCTGGACTCTTGGTGTAACGCGTATTTCCTTCCCCTTCCACCGAGCTGAGTCTCCCCCTTGTGCTAGGACCTTCACCTGCAGAGTCTGAGACCCTCTCCTTCTCCCGTGTCTCTGATGTCAGTTCCCTGACAGGTTGCTAATACACCAGAGGACAGGGTCAGAATTCAAAATGACCTGAATAGCCTAGAGAGCTGGGCCAAAACCAACAATATGGAGTTCAATAGGGAGAAATGTAAGGTACTACACCTGGATAGAAAAAATGAAATGCACAGGTGGGGGACACTTGGCTTGACAACAGTACCAGTGAAAGGGATCTGGGAGTCTTAGTTGACCACAAGCTGAATATGAGTCAACAGTGTGATGTGGCAGCTAAGAACGCCAATGCAATTCTGGGCTGCATCAATAGGAGTATAGTGTCTAGATCAAGTGAAGGAATGCTACCACACTATTCTGGTTGGTCAGACCACACCTGAAATACTGTGTCCAGTTGAAGAAGGATATTGTCAAGCTGGAACATGTCCAGAGGTGGGTGACCAAAATGTAAAAGGTCTGTAATCCAAGCCCTATGAGGAGAGACTTAGGGAGCTGGATTTGTTTAGTCTAGAGAAGAGAAGATTAAGGAGTGACATGATAGCCATGTTTAAATATTTGAAGGGATGTCATGTTGAAGAGGGAGCAAGCTTGTTTTCTGCTGTTCTAGAGACTAGGATGCAGAATAATAGATTCAAACTATGGGAAAAGAGATTCCACCTGGGCGCGGTAATCCAGTCAGGGAAAAAGGGAGGCATACTATGTTTAGGGCACCATTTCCAGCCTCTTCTCCTTTTCGGGGTGAGAATAGTGGATCCTAAAAAGGGCTGCTCAGTCATGGATACAGCTGCTGAGCTGCTCAACTGCCTTATTCCTTGAGTCAGAACGACTGAACGCCCATGTGTCGGTTCATGACTAGGGGCTTCACATTCCTGCCCCTGTAGCCATTTAGTGATCGCCATGGGGGTTGGGTTTGGGGGGGTTGGGTTGGGTTTTTGGAAGATGCCTGTGCGTGAATTTGTTTTATGTGTGTAGATCAGTGCACACTGACCAACGCACAGCCTTCGCAGTAGGGCTCTGTTCTGATGGCATGAGTAGTCACGACGAACTGGTGGATCCTATCTCATGCAGCCTTCATCCGCCTTCACAGCCGTTGTAACACACTGCTTGTTATCACCCGCCTGTTCTGCCATTGAGGACTTCTTGGCTCATTCTTTGTCTAGCTCCTTCCCTGTTATGTACTAAGCTTGGATCCTAGAACAATAGGCAAGTAGGATCCTAGAATGCAAGAATTGATTGGCTTGCAGGAAAGACCAATCAGGCTCCAGGAGGGAAGCAGAACCAGCCATTCAGACGGGACTCATTGTGTAAATAATGTATATAAAAGCCTGAGGTTTTGGGGGAAATTCAGTCACTGTTTTACAAGCTGCAATAAAGAGCATGAAATCACTACAGGACTCTGAGCATATTTAATTTTCTTTGACCTTACCACCTTGGGTGACCCTGCTGGGAGTACGAGATTCCCAACGGCTTCACTCACAAGGGTCATAGGAATGTGCAAGCCCACTCACCATGACAAGTGAGAGAACTGAGATAGATTGCACTGAGCCCTGGTCTCATTAGACAAAGTGTTCCACCAAAAAGGCTCTGGCTCTGGTTGAGGACAGCTGGATATGTTTTGGGCCAGGGACCACCAGTAGGTTGCTGTTAGATGAGCATCACACTCATGGGGGTGTATTGGAAGATAATTCCCACAGATAAGAAAGGTCACAGACTGTTTAGGGCTTTAAAGATTAGCACCAAAACATTGAACCTGATTTGATACTCCACCTGGAGCCAATCCAGCTGATTAACAACCAACTGAATGTGGGCTCTCCACAAAGTCCAAGAAAGAACTCATGCATCTGCATTTTAGACCATTTGGAGTTTCTGGAGCAGTCTCAAGGGTAGCCCTGCATATCTCTCTCTCTCTCTCTCTCTCTCTCTCTCACACACACACACACACACACACACACACACACATATTTAAACCCTGCACTCCCCGGCTCAGGTGTATAGCAAGTTAAAGTACTCTAGTACTGTATGCAGGTGACTACTGCATGGATCACCATGGCTAGGTTGGAAAGGGACAGGTACAGTGCCGATTGCCTAACCTGACATAGATTCAAAAATTCCAGTTTGGCTACATTTGTGACCAATGCCTCCATAGAGACAGAAGCATCCAGGATCACACCAGGACTCCTGATGGCAGCTACAGGTGACTATTGCACCCCATGAAGAGCTGGGAGCTGGCAAACCAAACTGAAATTATTCTGGCCCAGCCATTGGACGCCCATCTTTAAAGGATAGAGATTCAGCCGACACTGTTTCCTCCATCCCAGCACACCCACCTAAAAATTGGCCAATATATCCAGGGTAGCATCTGGCCAGGGCCATGAAGCAGTAGATCCATGATGTTTGTGGTCAGATCTGTGGTTATGTACAAGATATGTGAATGAAGGGTGAATTTGGGGTTCCCCAATGCAAAAAGTGTGATGATCCATGAGGATCCGTGCTTCAAAACCATGTTTTTGAGCCATGGAGTGGCCAGGAAGCCATGGATCCGTGATTTTTCTGGTGCAGGCTGTGCCCCTGGAAATGATGTGTGATTTGCCGTTGATTTTTGGTTGGCCCAATGAAAAAAGCGTTAGGATCCATGAGGATCCGACCTTCAAAACGACGTTTTTGGGCCATGGCGTTGCCAGATAACCGTGGATGCTAGTCTTTTGTGGTGCAGACTGTACCCCTGGACATGATGTGTGATTTGATGGTGAGTTTGGGGTGGCCCAATGCAAAAAGCGTGAGGATCCATGAGGATCCGTGCTTCGGAACCACGTTTTTGGGCCACAATATGGCCAGGAAGCCGTGGATCCGAGTTTTTTGTGGTGCAGGCTGTGCCCCTGGCCATGATGTGTGATTTGACGGTGAGTTTGGGTTGGCCCAATGCAAAAAGCGTGAGGATCCATGAGGATCCGTGCTTCAAAACCACGTTTTTGGGCCATGGAGTGGCCAGGAAGCCGTGGATCCGTGATTTTTGTGGTGGATGCTGTGCCCCTGGCCATGATGTTTGATCTGATAGTGACTTTGGGATGGTCTTGTGCAAAAATCAGGAGGATCCATGAGGATCCATGCTTCGGAACCACGTTTTTGGGCCACAGTATGGCCAGGCAGGTGTGGATCCGAGTTTTTTGTGGTGTAGGCTGTGCCCCAGGCTATGATATGTGATTTGACAGTGATTTTGGGTTGGCCCAATGCAAAAAGCGTGAGGATCCATGAAGATCCGTGCTTTAAAACCACGTTTTTGGGCCACGGTATGGCCAGGAAGCCGTGGATCCATGATTTTTGTGGTGCAGGCTGTGCCCCTGGATATGATGTGTGATTTGCCGTTGATTTTTGGTTGGCCCAATGAAAAAAGCGTTAGGATCCATGAGGATCCGACCTTCAAAACGACGTTTTTGGGCCATGGCGTTGCCAGATAACCGTGGATGCTAGTCTTTTGTGGTGCAGACTGTACCCCTGGACATGATGTGTGATTTGATGGTGAGTTTGGGGTGGCCCAATGCAAAAAGCGTGAGGATCCATGAGGATCCGTGCTTCGGAACCACGTTTTTGGGCCACAATATGGCCAGGAAGCCGTGGATCCGAGTTTTTTGTGGTGCAGGCTGTGCCCCTGGCCATGATGTGTGATTTGACGGTGAGTTTGGGTTGGCCCAATGCAAAAAGCGTGAGGATCCATGAGGATCCGTGCTTCAAAACCACGTTTTTGGGCCATGGAGTGGCCAGGAAGCCGTGGATCCGTGATTTTTGTGGTGGATGCTGTGCCCCTGGCCATGATGTTTGATCTGATAGTGACTTTGGGATGGTCTTGTGCAAAAATCAGGAGGATCCATGAGGATCCATGCTTCGGAACCACGTTTTTGGGCCACGGTATGGCCAGGCAGGTGTGGATCCGAGTTTTTTGTGGTGTAGGCTGTGCCCCAGGCTATGATATGTGATTTGACAGTGATTTTGGGTTGGCCCAATGCAAAAAGCGTGAGGATCCATGAAGATCCGTGCTTTAAAACCACGTTTTTGGGCCACGGTATGGCCAGGAAGCCGTGGATCCATGATTTTTGTGGTGCAGGCTGTGCCCCTGGATATGATGTGTGATTTGACAGTGAGTTTGGGTTGGCCCAATGCAAAAAGTGTGAGGATCCATGAGGATCCGTGCTTCAAAACCACGTTTTTGGGCCATGGATTGGCCAGGAAGCCGTGGGTCCGAGTTTTTTGTGGTGTAAGCTGTGCCCCTGGACATGATGTGTGATTTGACGGTGAGTTTGGGGTGGCCAAATGCAGAAAGCGTGAGGATCCATGAGGATCCGTGCTTCGGAACCACGTTTTTGGGCCTTGGAGTGGCCAGGAAGCCGTGGATCCGAGATTTTTGTGGTGTAAGCTGTGCCCCTGGACATGATGTGTGATTTGACAGTGAGTTTGGGTTGGCCCAATGCAGAAAGCGTGAGGATCCATGAGGATCCGTGCTTCAAAACCACGTTTTTGGGCCACGGTATGGTCAGGAAGCCATGGATCCGAGTTTTTTGTGGTGCAGGCTGTGCCCCTGGACATGATGTGTGATTTGATGGTGCGTTTGGGTTGGCCCAATGCAAAAAGCGTGAGGATCCATGAGGATCCGTGCTTCGGAACCACGTTTTTGGGCCTTGGAGTGGCCAGGAAGCCGTGGATCTGAGTTTTTTGTGGTGTAATCTGTACCCCTGGGCATGATGTGTGATTTGACAGTGAGTTTGGGTTGGCCCAATGCAGAAAGCGTGAGGATCCATGAGGATCCGTGCTTCAAAACCACGTTTTTGGGCCACGGTATGGTCAGGAAGCCGTGGATCCGTGATTTTTGTGGTGCAGGCTGTGCCTCTGGACATGATGTGTGATTTGTCGGTGAGTTTGGGGTGGCCCGATGCAAAAAGCATGAGGATCCATGAGGATCTGTGGTTCGGAACCAAGTTTTTGGGCCACGGTTTTGCCAGGAAGCCGTGGATACGTGATTTTTGTGTTGCATGCTGTGCTGCTGGCCATGATGTTTGATCTGATGGTGACTTTGGGCTGATCTAGTGCAAAAATCATGAGGATTCATGAGGATCCGTGCTTCGGAACCACGTTTTTGGGCCAGGGCGTGGCCAGGCAGGCGTGGATCCGAGTTTTTTGTGGTGTAGGCTGTGCCCCTTATTATGATATGTGATTTGACGGTGAGTTTGGGTTGGCCCAATGCAGAAAGCGTGTGGATCCATGAAGATCCGTTCTTGAAAACCACGTTTTTGAGCCACGGTTTCGCCAGGAAGCCGTGGATCCGTGATTTTTGTGGTGGATGCTGTGCCCATGGCCATGATGTTTGATCTGATGGTGACTTTGGGTTGATCTTGTGCAAAAATCATGAGGATTCATGAGGATCCGTGCTTCGGAACCACGTTTTTGGGCTAGGGCGTGGCCAGGCAGGCGTGGATCTGAGTTTTTTGTGGTGTAGGCTGTGCCCCTGGCTATGATGTGTGATTTGACGGTGAGTTTGGGTTGGCCCAATGCAAAAAGTGTGAGGATCCATGAGGATCCGTTCTTGAAAACCACGTTTTTGGGCCATGGTATGGCCAGGAAGCCATGGATCCGTGATTTCTGTGGTGGATGTTGTGCCCCTGGACATGATGTGTAATTTGAAAATGAGTTTTGGCTGATCAAGTGCAAAAATCATGAGGATTCATGAGGATCCGTGTTTTTTAACCATGTTTTTGCGCCATTGCGGCACCACGAAACAGTGGATGCGTGATTTTTTTGGTTCCTCCTACCGACTAAGATGTGGTCTACAGTAGCATGGTGTTTTTATTTTGTTTCAATATAAAAATCATATGAATTCATGAGGATCCGTGCCTCGGATCCATGTTTTTATGGTGCTGCAGCGCGGCAAATTGTTGGATCCACGTTTTTTATAGTCCAGTTTGTAGGCGTGCCTTCTAGGTGTGATTTGACACTGCATTTGTTGGAATTATTTTTAAAAAACTGGAGGATCCATGAGGATCCGTGTAGATCCGCCTTTTATGCAGACCCTTAATATATTTCGACCCATTCTCCTTTCGTATCCAACGAATAAAATAATATTGTAAAGTAAGAAAAGCCAAAAAATTCCACACACAAATAAAACCGTGTTTAAAAGATCCACTTAACAACAGAGATGTGTGCTAGGCCGCAAAGCAGTAATTTTAAGAGCCAAGGCTGGGAGGGGAAAAAGGGCATCGGCTGGGATGACACGCAACATGGCGTGCCTGTGCCATCCTTTGCCCTGGCTTCATGGAGAAGGCCCGCTGTGACCGGTGAGGACTTGCGACCAGCCGCAAACCCTCTGAGGGCCACACGGGGTGGGGGAGGCAGGATGGGCCGCCAGCCACGGCGCAACAACCCCCGCATGAGAGGCCAGGAGAAGAGCGAGCCTGTGGATCCGGATTAATAAATAAGAGGCCGCGCGCCTCCTCCTCCTCCTGCTGCTGCTTCGGTTCGGAGTGGCCGCCTTCTCAGCCAATGGGAAGCAGGCGGCGCGCGGTCCGCCGCATCTGAGGGAGGAGGCGGCGGCAGCAGCGGCGTCCTTTGCAGCCACGGCCCGCTGCGTGGAAGTGCCGGGGCGGGATTTCCTGAGCTTCCCTGTTGTGGCTGCTCGGGGAGGAGGGAAAGGGGAGCGCGAGGGTGGAGACCCGTCAGCTGGGTGCGGCGTGAGGGGGCAGCTGGGCCGGTCCGGCCTGCGGAGATCCGTCCGCCGACATGCCTGGGATAGACAAGCTGCCCATCGAGGAGACGCTGGAGGACAGCCCCCAGGTGAGGAGGGAAAGCGGCGGGAGAGGCGGCGAGCTGAGGGCCCTCGGCGCCGCGAGGCAGGCGGGCGGGCTGGTGGCGGGCTGCGGAGCCCCATCCCTGGCAGCCACCATCCCGGAATAGTAACGCTTCGCTCCCTCCCTCCCTCCTTCCTCTCTTATCCCCCCCCCCCCCCCCGCGCCGTCGCCGACCGCCGCCTCACGAGCGACTCCATAGCGACAAGGAGCCTGTGCAAAAACTGTCCCGCCGCGGTCTGGTCTTTCCGCTTCGCCCTCTGTAGCATCTTCTCCAAGTGACATGGAGGGTTTGCTGCACCTCGCATGCAGAAGTGCTTCTGCTAAATCTGTGGGGAAATAGACTTGTTTGGGGACGCCCCCCTGCCCTTTTCCAAGTCGCCACGGGGCGCTTAAATGGAGTCCCAGGAAGCATAATCACGCGACTGTCTTAGGCACAAAAATAATCAAACCCAAAAGGCCTTCCCCACTCCTTTTTTTTTCTTTTTTTTTAAAAGTCCTTGGCTAGTGTAAAGGAAGCACTGTCTCCTTTCTCCATGTCTGGGCTGTTGGGGGTTAAATGGGGATGTTGCTTCTGTCGAGTATAAAATCTGGAGGGTACTGGGTATGTACAGGGTGGGACATAAGAGCTCTTTCAGCGTTTTCTTGAGTTTTATACAGTATTGTATTCCCCCACCCCACTGAAGGTCTTTTTCTCAGGTCCCACAGAGTCACGGGAGACAGTCTAGTAAGGGCAGTAGAGCCCAGTGAAATCTGTTCCTGCCTTAAATTGCTGTGCAATTATTGAAATTGCTGCCTCAGTTTCCTCACTACACCCTTACTCCTACATTTGGTGGATTTGTTTATCAGTGACTTTGAAATTGTTTCCTTACATGTAGTGTTAGCTCAATTGCCTTGTAGGGACACCTGTTCAAAGATTACGTTTAATAATGTACCATTGCCTTATGCACATTTTCTTTGAATTTTGTTCTCTTGTAAGTGTGATTGTTTTCAGGTACAGTTACCTTGCAGTCCACTCCTATACACAATTAAACATTCATTTTTTAAAACTGAAATATAACAAAATTCTTGTGAACCACATACTGTCTCAAGAAAACTTGACAGATGCTTGCCTGTTGATTCTCAGAAAAGTAAGGATGTGTAACAATATACAGTAATGCTTTGAAAACCTTGTTTCAACCACTGAGTCGGTATGTGACCAGATTGGAAAGAGATGATGATTAGCATCTTCTGTTTCTTTTGAATAATTGGCTTCATTATCTCATATGTTGCTGTGTAAGAGATGTTTTACACTTCCTGTGATCTCATCTAAACAAGCTTTCAGAGTAGTGCTTTGCAGTCTCCTGTTTATGGTCTTGGCCACAGCAATAACATTAGTGTGCAAATGTTGTACGATAGATGCAACTTTGCTAGATTGAGAGAGTTTTTATACTAAGTAAGAGATGGACTACATATAAAATATGGAATTGATCTAGACCTAGTCTAGATATTCATTAAATCTAGAAGATAATTCTACCTCATCTACCTCATCTTAAAATCCCTTCCAGAATTATAGAAATTTAAAAAGAGGGGTTATTTAGTTAAGGGTTAGTCAACATAATGCACTCCAGATATTGTTGCACTACGTCTCCCACCATCGCTGTAGACATACTTGCTGGTGATGATGGGAGTTCTAGCCCAACAATATCTGGAGGGCACAATGTTTGCTACCCCTTAGTTCATCATGCATCAATAAGATGGATGGTGATTTTCCCCTAATGATGTAAATGGGCAAGAATTAAAGTATAAAATGTTTCAAAAAAGGATTCTCTAGAGACCAGAGGCATCCAAGTTGCTGCTAGCTTGATTAACAAACAACGATCAGACCTTGAAGCACAACAGATTTTAGGGGTACTATGCATAATTTCCTATATCTTAATGAAGTTGTTTTCAAACTGTGTTCTGGGGTTCCTCAAAAACTTAAGGATGCTTCATTCAGAAAATCAGCAATGTGGGCAAGTGCGCTCATTACTAGCAGTCTCCTTACAAAGCTACCCCTAGGGCCCATTTGAGAACTAAAAATTACTGAGGTCCACCAATCACAAAATTGTGCTGCAGAGGATGGATAGATGCAGAAATTGGCACCATCTGCTGACAATTACTAACATCCAAAAATCATTGTGCTTGTGGAATGACTTCATTGAGTGCAATGAACTTCTCCAAACTGGTATGGAGGGTTGGAGGAAGCCCCAAAGCAAATTTAGGGGTCCTTCCTCCTCTGAATGAGGGAGCTGCTGCTGCTAGCATCTAGCCAACCAAAAGTCTACTGTACAATCAGGGGGTGGGTTGTAGCATTGAGGCAGGACCAGAAAGTGGGCTGCAGGCCACTGTCGGTCCTTGAACCAGTTTGAGGAATGCTGCTCTACAACTCTCAGCCACAGTTTGACATATTCTGGGAATCTGGAATGTATTCTCAGTGTGGTGAT
The DNA here is from genome assembly GCF_964188315.1 of Podarcis muralis. Taxonomy (NCBI): domain Eukaryota; kingdom Metazoa; phylum Chordata; class Lepidosauria; order Squamata; family Lacertidae; genus Podarcis; species Podarcis muralis. The sequence goes on from NC_135656.1 coordinate 82,261,020, forward strand.
ATAGACCTGGACAGTGTTACTCCTGAATCAACAGTGCATGCTACTGATGCTTCAATACCCTCTGCAATGTACAAGAATTCCTTTACAGAAGTTCCTCATCAAACTAGCATAAACAGGTTTCCCTGAAAGTGGTAAGCTTTGTCATAACTCAAAGATCCATCATGCAAGCAGACAAAAACATTCAGCAAAGTTCTCAAGTTTGAGCATTCAACTGATAAAGTGTAAGCATAGGATTGTACTGTTGGCATCACAGGAATTTGTACCTATACAGGGTCATTTATCACAACCTCATTTTCTTATTCTAAATTTTTGAATCTGCAAAGTGTGAAGTTTCATTCCCTTGCTTTGCATAGCATAAGGACTCTTTCTACAGAAAAATAATTTCTCTTCCAGAGTCCAAAGGGGCCTTTGAGAGCATATCCATTAGAACACACCCCTATATAAGATAACTGAAGTTTGTTACACGTACACTTTAACTTCACACTGACACAGCCTGTTTGAAGTCTATTATGAAAAGTTATTTGTCTCATTTAACCAGCAATGGAAGCTCTGTTGAATTGCAGAACTGGATCAACTCTGATTTTGTCATGATGACAAATTGAAAGATTGGAGGCAACGCACACTGAACAAACTGTGGCTTACTTAAATTCACTGCTTAAGCAAAATTTGACTCATAGTGTTCCTGACTCTTATCCACAATGCTACACCAGTCTAGAACATTAATAGGTTTTTACACACATTATATTTTATCAGAAGCTACTATTTTAATAGGTTTACTTCCTTTTGGAGAATAAAATATACATTCTATTAAAAATTCATTTTGACTCAACTTTTGGAGGCATGTGATTGCACATAAATTATAAAATGAATAGATAAGGCTATAATCCCAATATCTGTCAAAATTAGTTTCCACTGAGCTCATTTGTTGATGAACATGCACAAGATACGGATGGAGAGTTCATTTAACATGCCAGTATTATAGTAGTAGTAGTAATAATATATATATATATATATATATATATATATATATATATATATTTGCTTTCGTAGATTTTCACGGGTACAGGAATGCAGGTTTTGGTGTCCTCGGGTATCTTCCCGTGTAAAAGTTGGGGTGTCTAGGCGACGTTTCGACGAGGTCTCACTCGTCATCTTCAGGCTGGTGCACCAGCCTGAAGATGACGAGTGAGACCTCGTCGAAACGTCGCCTAGACACCCCAACTTTTACACGGGAAGATACCCGAGGACACCAAAACCTGCATATATATATATATATATATATGCAGGTTTTGGTGTCCTCGGGTGTTTCTTTTTGGATTAGCTTCGTAACCCTGTTTTGCTGGTATCCATTGGCAATTAACACATTTGAGAGATTCTGTAACTCAGTTGTCAAGTGGTCTTTGTCAGCCAGGCGTTTGGTTCTGGAGATGAGAGTCTTGGCTACGGAGTTTATTTGTGCAGGGTGGTGGTGTGATTGTGCATGTAAGTAGCGGTTGGTGTGTGTTTTTTTCGGTAGATAGTGTGTCCTAGGGAGCCATCAGGTTTTTTGTAGATTAGGACGTCAAGGAAGGGAAGTTGGTTGTTGGCTTCTATTTCCATAGTGAATTGTATTTTGGGGTGTAGGCTGTTGAGATGTGTGAGGAAGCTGTCCAGTTTTTCCTTCCCGTGTGGCCAAATTACAAAGGTGTCGTCAACATATCTGAGCCAAAGTTTGGGTTTGTGTTCTGACTTGTCTAAAGCATTGGTTTCAAAGTGTTCCATGTACAGGTTTGCGATGACCGGTGAGAGGGGTGATCCCATAGGTGCTCCTTCTATCTGCAAAACAGGGTTACGAAGCTAATCCAAAAAGAAACACCCCCCAAAAACCAAGACACAGAAGAAAACAATGGCATGGCCCTCCTTCCTTATATCAAGGGCACTACAGATAAAATTAGCAAAATCCTCCATAAACACAATATCAAAACAGCCTTTTGCGCCAACCAAAAAATAGCCAATATCCTCAGAAACCCCAAGGACAAAATCCAGTTGGAAAACCAAGGGGTCTATGAAATACCCTGCAAAGTCTGCCCAGCCACGTACATTGGACAAACAAACAGACGAATAAATGCACGTATCGCAGAACACAAGAATGCCGTCAAAAAAGAAGAAAAAACTTCCTCTCTTTTCCAACACATGAAAGAAACAGGACACGAAATTAATTTTGCAGATTCCAAATTGCTCTCTAACATGGAACATCACCACAAGAGAATAATCATGGAAGCCATCGAGATAGAGAAACACCCTCACAACATGAACAAGCGTGACGACACATCCCGCTTGCCAGACATCTGGAAATTAGCCCTCCCCACAAAAACTGACACCAGATCCAGAGGCACACAGAACGCCATCACCAATCAACCACACCAGACCCAAACCCAGACCCTCTCCACAGATAAATTACAGACACCATCCAGTAGCCAAACCATAGTGGCACCTCCGGATGCTGCACCCCCCTGCAATCCCTACACAGATCTGGCTGGCACAGGCCACAAAACCACAGCTCGCCCCTATACACGAAGCCAAGCCAGAGCACAACTAAATGCAGTACAGCCATCTTCTCAGAAAAACTCTTCACAAAGTTCAAGAGGTCAAGACACAAAGGCTTTAGCAACTAATCCACACCTAATGACCCACCTAAGTGGTACTCAGGATATCACTCAAGAAATCACTCAAGATATCCCTCAAGCAATTAAGGAACAAAAGAAGAAAAGGCACACTAGCCTGGGAACTTCCTCTCTGCCCAGAACATTGGAGGCTATACACCACACCTCCTCAACAGTATTTATAGGAACTCAAACACTGAGATCCTGCTCTGTTCCAGTAACAAGAAGCCGAAAGCACCTGCCTGAAGATGACGAGTGAGACCTCATCGAAACGTCGCCTAGACACCCCAACTTTTACACGGGAAGACACCCGAGGACACCAAAACCTGCATTCCTGTACCCGTGAAAATCTACGAAAGCATATATATATATATATATATATATATATATATATATATATATATATATATATATATAAATACATACATACATACATACATTTATACCCCACCCACCTGGCTGGGTTTCCCCAGCCACTATGGTTGGCTTCCAACAAAGATTACAAAATACAATAGTCCTTCAGATATTAAAAGCTTCCCTAAGCAGGGCTGCCTTCAGATGTCTCCTAAAAGTCTGGTGGTAGTTTTTTTTCTCTTTGACATTTGGTGGGAGGGTGTTCCACAGGGCGGGCGCCACTACCGAAAAGGCCCTCTGCCTGGTTCCCTGTAACTTCACTTCTCCCAGTGAGGGAACCGCCAGAAGGCCCTTGGCGCTGGACTTCAGTGTCTGGGCAGAACAATGGGGGTGGAGACGCTCCTTCAAGTATAGTATTGTTACCATGTTAGGACAAAAACCACTGTACTCAAATTGCAGCATAAAGGCTGTTCTACTACTCCAGAGGTGCAGCATTTAAACAGTTCCACAAATAAAAACATAAATATTTAAAATGGTGTTTTCCCAATCAAGTAAAAATTCATATAGCTGAATAATAAAAGATGAGCTAAAAATGTAGTGTCCTTTCTGGCACCAAAAGAACAGCAAGTTTGATGTTAGGCAAGTGTCCATGGTAAGCTGATTAGTAGTTTACAAGCACACCTAGGTAGTGTTTGTCATTCCAATTTAAATCCCAAAGTAAATAGAGATGGGTGGTGGCTCCAGTTTTAATGTCTACACTTCTAAATAGCTCATCGTCAGCAATACAAAAAGTAGGACATACGTTATAGGTGTTGGCATTTGAAATAGATTTCATGCAGCCTTTGGAATCCATAATGATCTATGATGGACATAAGAAAATAGCAGGCCAGTGGGGGAGAACTTGTCGCCCTCCAGATGTTGCTGGACTACAGCTATCATTCCTGACCATGGACACAGCCAAGGGGGAGCAGCGGGGCATCTGCCCCCCTAGAGCAAGTAAATCAATACAAACACTTAACTAACTGCGGTTCTGCCCCCACTAATATGAAGCCTGCCCACCAAAATAAATCCTGGCTACATCCATGTCCCTGATCATTGTTCATGTTGGCTTGAGCTGATGAGTCCAACAACATGGAGGACTGTAGCTTTCCTATTCCTGCTCCATCCCTCCCTTTTTCAAACAGCTGCTTAATGTTCTGTGGTCACCGAGTATGCACGGTTGTTAATAGGTCTGCACCATAGGGTTTAAAGTTTTTTTTGTACTTCTGCAAACATAAAGGTTAAATAGCTGTTTTGGCTATTTAAGGGTCAGTGCTTGACTTTGGTCACATTCATCACTTCTCTGCCTTTTGGTTAAGATCAAGTGACTGATCACATTCATGTACTTGAGGCACATGCCTTCCCCCAGTGAATCTTGGGAACTGTAGTTTACCCTAACAGCTACAATTCCCAGCGCCCTCAACAAACTATAGTTCTCACAGTTGTTTGGGGGAAGAAGCTATGTGTTTTAAATGTAAAATGTGGATGTGACCTATGAGTTTGTTAATAGTATATAGGATATAGAAGAAATGATTTTATTCCCCCCCCCCAAAAAAAAGAAGAAGTAAATACAGAAGTTTATGCTCTTTGAAACTTCAGATTTATGGGACATCTTAAATTGAACCAGAAGCTGTAAAATTAGTCTTTCCCTCTCTCCCCCTCTGTGTTTGTTTGTGTGTGTATGTGTGTATTACATAGACCAGAAGCTATATATTCCAGCACAGTGGTACCTCTAGTTCGGACTTAATTCGTTCTGGTGGTCCATTCTTAACCTGAAACTGTTCTTAGAGGCGTGCTTTCGCTAATGGGGCCTCTTGCTGCCGCTGTGCCGCCGGCACACAATTTCCGTTCTCATCCTGGGGCAAAGTTCTCAACTCGAGGTGACTCTTCCAGGTTAGCGGAGTTTGTAACCTGAAGCGTTTGTACTTGGTCTTCATTAGTAGCTAGGTGGATGGAAAGCTCACAAGGAGGACATGCTGGAAATGGCTGTGCCTATTGTTTGTCATCAGGTTCCCCTAACTGGAAGCATAAGCTGTCTTCAAAGACACGAGTTCAAGTTCTTGTTATTACAGCATATAGCCATCGATGAACCTATTATCCGTAATTCTAGATTCAGGTAGGTAGCCATGTTGGTCTGACGTAGTCAAAATATATATAAAAAGTTTGTCCAGTAGCACCTTAGTAAAAAGGTAAAGGTACCCCTGCCCGTACGGGCCAGTCTTGACAGACTCTAGGGTTGTGCACTCATCTCACTCTAGAGGCCGGGAGCCAGCGCTGTCCGGAGACACTTCCGGGTCACGTGGCCAGCGTGACAAGCTGCATATGGCGAGCCAGTGCAGCACACGGAACGCCGTTTACCTTCCCGCTGGTAAGCGGTTCCTATTTATCTACTTGCACCCGGGGGTGCTTTCGAACTGCTAGGTTGGCAGGCGCTGGGACCGAACGATGGGAGCGAACCCCGCCGCGGGGATTCGAACCGCCGACCATGCGATCGGCAAGTCCTAGGCGCTGAGGTTTTACCCACAGCGCCACCCGCGTCCCTAGTAGCACCTTAGAGACCAACTAAATTTATTCTTGGTATAAGCTTTCGTGTTCATGCACACTTCTTCAGAGGGTGTATCTGTATCTGAAGAAGTGTATCTGAAGAAGTGTGGTAGTGTCTTAGGAGGTGCTTTCTGCTTCATGACTGCTAGACGCATGTCAAATGCCTAGTAGCAATACATTTTATTCCAATATGTTTTGAGTCACTGGAAACTAAAATCTAGCTACTACACTATAATTTTAATGTTATGAATATACATTGTTTGTTATTTTTAGACACGTTCCTTGCTGGGTGTATTTGAAGAAGATGCTGCAGCCATTTCCAGATACATTAGCCAGCTGTATCAAGCCATGCACCGAATTTATGATGCACAGGTAGGGTGATTATTGCAGAATGCATATGTTAGCTATTCTTGAGTTAGCTCTCCAAAATAGTGTGTTTTATGATTTCTATATTCTATATGTGTCTTTGGGTCTTTTTTTCTTTCTGTTCTTTCCCTTTCTGTCCATTACTTCACACTCCAACTACTAACTGCCTTGTTCCAAGTGAATATGTGTTTTTTCCTTGGTTTTTATTTGCTTATTTTTTCAGCTGCTGTTCTCCTCCTGGTTAACTTGTTCACCTGCTCTGGAGCACTATCCAGCTGCTCCTTTCAGAGTTCTGAGGCTGCTCCCAAAGCTATGATAACTGCCTTCCTGAACTCTACTCTCCCTCTTCCCTCTCTCCCCACCACCACAGCGCATATGAGCTCATGCATGCACACCTAATTATTATTATTTAACTGCCCCCTTTGTGGGTGTAGTTTTTAATATATGTATACTTCTACATAACTTGTCGTTCCCCCAGGGATGCAGCAAGCTTCCTTCTCATTTGTTGGGTTTTCTTCCAAACTGATTGGCAGGGGGCTAATCTTGCTGTTAGAGAGAATACTGCCTTTTGTTTTGAATGATGGTCCCTTTTACCTTGGCTTAACATCAATCTAAGTGTGATCATGTATTGTTGGTTTAACTTAGAAATGCCTGGTATCTGCAGCTTCTGGTTCAAAAGTGTGAAATTTATGATATGACAAAAAAGATCTTTTTTTTTTACTTAATAGCTAAGCACCACCTTACCATGGTTAAATAATCCAGAACGTTGCATCCAGAGTGGCTCTTTGCAGTTGTGTGGTGTTTTTATGAAATCTACAGTATGTTTTCATTATCAGTGCAAAGTAGGAAATATTTCTTGTCTTTTTTCCCCCTTAACCAGAATGAATTAAGTGCAGCAACACATTTGACTTCAAAGCTTCTAAAGGAATATGAGAAACAGGTATGAATGAACATATTTGGGTTATGTTCTTAGAACTCTACAACTATATGTTACAATCTGAAGATTGCTAGCCTCTTATACTGGGTCAGCTTATGTTCATTTAATGCAGGGCGGGGAATTGGTGGTCCTTGGTTGTTGTTGGACTCCCAACTTCCATCAGCCCCAGCCAGTCTGGCCAGTGAAAATCAGAACTGTAGTTCAGCAACACACATTCACTACCTCAGCTTTAAAAGTAGCCAGTCATGTGGGAATTAAGGAGGTGAAGTGTTTCCTGTTTCTTTATTTCTGTGCCAGGCAGGGAAAGCTCCATTTGCTTAATTTCTTCATGTCATGCTTACTGTTAAAAACATAGAACCTGACTAGTAAAGAAACGGCATCCAAGTTAAAACCACCACGAATAAGCAGACTTAACATTTCAGTTTTAGAACAACATAGGCATTCTACTAACATCAGCTAACTTGTCTTTTTGACAGGTATGTTCATTCAAAAAAGTTCCACAAATACATTTTTTCTTGGCCTATAATCATCCAGGAATTTCCATTCTTTGAGCATATCAGTGCTATTAGATACCAGCATATTTTACTAAAGCTTTGGAGTGTTGTTCTAAATCTTTATAAGAAAAGTAAACGGAGGTTAACTTCTGAGTAAAATATATGTTTTTGTTTTGGTAGCGCTTTCCCTTGGGAGGTGATGATGAAGTTATGAATTCTACACTGCAGCAATTTGCAAAAGTGATAGATGAGGTAAGTTTGTATGTGTGCTGCTGTTCTTTTTTAGATTCACATTTGTCTATGTATTTACAAATCATAGTGATGGTTTGCAATAGTCCAATTCATACTGAGCCTTTTATGTAAAACTGGTGACTCTTCCCCCTTTCTGATGCTTTCAACGAAGAGTCTCAGTAGAATGCCTTAAATTAGGAAGGGCCTGTTGTGCTTCTAAAGCAACAGAGCACGTGTGTTTTCTGCATTTCTTTACATTCATTTAAGAGTAACGTCCTACTTGTTATTCATGGTTAGTGCTATAATTGTACCAGAGGGCCTTGTTTAGGATTGGTACCCCATTGTGCTAAATGGCGTAGTTCCTGATAAATTGAAAGAAGTCAAGTTTAATAGTTATGTTCTTTTGGTGACAGCATTTCATGGCTGAAGAAATTGGTGTTTAACTGTTGAAGAGACAGGTGACTGTTAGAGAAAGCTTTTAGCCTATGTTAAATGTTACTTTAATCTGCAGAATGTAAGTCTCAAATGAGGTAAAGGTAAAGGGACCCCTGACCATTAGGTCCAGTCGCGGATGACTCTGGGGTTGTGGCGCTCATCTTGCTTTACTGGCAGAGGGAGCCGGCGTACAGCTTCCGGGTCATGTGGCCAGCATGACTAAGCCGCTTCTGGCGAACCAGAGCAGTGCACGGAAACGCCGTTTACCTTCCCGCCAGAGCAGTACCTATTTATCTACTTGCACTTTGACATGCTTTCAAACTGCTAGGTTGACAGGAGCAGGGACCGAGCAACGGGAGCTCATCCCGTCGCGGGGATTCGAACCGCCGACCTTCGGATTGGCAGGCCTCCTTGTGCTTTATATCTCCCTATACTATAGTTTTGTAGGTGTGATGATATAGTTTGCATGGCTACCCACGGGTGGCCATGCCAGCTTCAGTGCAACAAGAGAGCAGCAGGCAAACAAATGAGCAAGTGTGGGCGGGGGGTGGAGAGCCAGCCTAGGTGAGCTGCTGAGGAAGAAGAGATGCTTAATGTGTGTGGGGGGGGGGGAGCACTTCAGGGATAAATTTTCCAAACCACTATTTGAAGCACGTCTCACCGTTCTTTAAGTGCTGCTCCAGGAATCTGAGGATGCTTCATAGAGTGCTTCAGCAAATCACTCTTTCATGCACCCTATCTCCATTAAACACATAACAACCTGTGAGGGAAGAACTGTTTGAGCAAGATGTGAAAGAAGCAGGCTGGGATTTGGTGTGGAATGAGTGGGGGAGTTTGGTCAGGTGTTAGGGAAGGGACATTGGCCAGGTGTGAGAGATTGGTGGGGTTGGGGAGGGGGAAATAATTAGATCCTTGATTGCTGTACAAAATTCATAAGGCAGTCCCTGTCCAAATGACCCTGCTACCTAACTTACACAAATACCATGAATAACCACTTTGAAGTTTTTACAATCAATTTACAACCAAATTTTAGGAAACAAACAAATAAACTAAAACCTGTTAAAGGTCGAAAGAATAGGAAAAGAGTTGTAAGGACCACCCTGTGCATATCTGTTCAGAGAGTTCAGTGGCACTTGCTTCCAGATAAGGGTGTACAAACTGGGGTGGCTGTACGTAACTTTAATTGGCATTACTAGAATGTCGAAGTGCTTAATTTTGGCTGGATTGTGCCCTCTTTGTCTGTTTTTAATGAAGACTTGTAAGTTATCTTCAGTTGAAACTTGATGTTTGCGTTAGTTGAAGTATTTGTGAAACAGGAGAAATCTCTATCTGTAGATAAAATTGTGGTTTTCCCCTCTCCTTAGCTCAGTTCTTGTCATGCAGTACTATCAACTCAATTAGCTGATGCCATGATGTTTCCCATTACCCAGTTCAAGGAAAGAGATCTAAAAGGTACGGTAGTTACTGTCACAAATGATGTAGAGAAGTTGATCATGCTTCAGTTCACATAATTTGAATTTATAACATACTCTGGTTTCAGTAAACAGAACTCCAGTATTATATTTTAGATACTTTGAAAATTACTATTCATTGTAGTTTTTTGGTCTTCAGAGTCACTTTTGAGTAGAAAAGTAGGCTAATTTAAAAAGAAAATAGGCAGTACTCAATGCCTATTAGACATTTAGAAATGTAAGGCTGAACCCTTATGCACATTTACTTGGATCTTTTTTTCAGAAATAGTTGCAGAATTGGTGTTCTGTACCGAATGTTCCGTTGTCCAATTATAAAACCCCGAATCAAGTCTTTTTCTATATTTTATAGTACAATTAGCAAAATTGCATTGATATTATGTGCTTCCTTAAATAAAATGCATTCATTTCAGAGATTCTGACTTTGAAAGAAGTTTTTCAGATCTCAAGCAATGGTAAGTATACCTTAAATGTTAATTCTCTGGCACTTCTTTAATGTTATGACGTATGGCTGAACTCTTGAAAATAGTGAGGCTTTACAGATGTTGTGCAGAGCTTTGAGAGGAGTGAAGCATTAACATAGTCTCCATTTCTAGCTTCAGTGGTTTGTTTTACTAATTTGTTGGCTGAAGTAGGTATCCTTTAATTTGAAAGACATAGTTATTTTAAACACAGTGGATGGGAGGAAACTTTTTACAGGTTGGTAAGCCCTTGACATTCAGTTTGCTAGCAAACTCTTACCATAATAATATCTCAAAAACTATTAAAATACTTCCGGAATAACTAAACGCATGGGGGGAAATCTTAGTAGCTATTTTGTATTACAGTATCCTACTATGGCATTTCATAATTTAAACAATTCTGTTGTGGGTAGTGTAACATAACTTCTGTGAAGAGAAGCTTGTTTTATCCTTAAATTAAGCACTTACGGTATCATAGAATTGTAGAGTTGGAAGGGACCCTGAGGGTCCCTTAAACTTAAATTGTTTTGTAGCTGCTACTCAAATGCAGTGTAAACTTCATTTTGCAGATCATGATACTGCCATCACCAGATATAGTCGACTGTCAAAAAAAAGAGAAAATGAGAAGGTTTGAGAAATTTTCAATACAGCACTTAGATTTCATGTTATAGAATGGCTACAAGATCTGGTAATTCTTAAATGATGCACATGCTTAATTATATTAACTGTTACACACCTCCAGCAGTTCAGACAGTCTTGCATAGAAAATATATATTGTTCCATTGTAAATATGGTGTCATGTGGGATTTTTATTTGAAAATGCGTAGTTCAATACAGCAGAATGGGGAGAAGGCATTAGTTCTTTTTTAAAACATGAGGTGTTTATATTTTAAATCTCCAGAGCTTAATGCCTGTTAACTACAACCTGGTCATGAATAAGGAGGCTGATTTGCTGTTGCAGAGATCTGGTTGGGTGGACCAACTCCAAATTACCCTCTCTTGGGTAATTTGGTGCAGCACCAGCATAGATTGAAAGGTAGAGGAAGCGGGTGTTGCATCTATCAAAATGTCATCTCTTTTACAGGAAGCTAGTGTGCTTGAGTGCTAAATTTGAGGGTTGATATTTAGTGCTGGACCAAAGAGACAAAAAGGCATCCTCTAGGTATACCACCCACCCCACTATCCAATAGTTTCCTGTCAAAGCTGGCTGAGGTGGTCTCAAAGGTGGTGTTGGAGAATCCACAGACAGTTGTACTGAGGACTTCAGCATCCACACTGAGGTTGTCTTCTTAGGGCCAGCTCAGGAATTCATGGCCTCCATGGCAACCATGGGGCTATGTCATAAGAGCATAAGAGCAGCCTGCTGGATCAGGCCAGTGGTCCATCTAGTCCAGCATCCTGTTCAGGGAAGCTTTTAATGTTTGATGGGTTACTGTATTTTAGTATTTTGTTGGAAGCCGCTCAGAGTGGCTGGGGAAGCCCAGCCAGATGGGCGGGGTATTATTATATTCATACAGTGGCCCAATTGCTGGTGATCGTTGATCTGGGCTTTGCCACACAGTGGACCTATCTGGTTCTGTGATTGGGGTGGTTGTCCTTAATACTTTCTCATGGATGGACTGTTTCCTAGTATAGTTTTACTTGACACCCAATTCCACTCCATAGGTTTGAGGGGACTGAGGGGACTAGAGGCTTATGAAATCTCATGAGTTCCTGAATTTGCGGGGGGATTTTCTGTTTAACACGTCTGATGCTCCTGCTGAGGCCCTGGTTTTGCTGTGGAATGGTGAGGTGGAGAGGCAGTTGGCAGGATTGCTCTTAAACACCTCTCACTCCAGAGCCTAAATTGTGCCTTGGTTTTCTACTGAGCTTTTGATGATGAAGCAGATCAGAAGAGAGCTGGTGCATATGTCCTAAAGTGAAGCCTATCTAGCACTATATGCTGCCAGGCCTAGTTTAAGGTGCTGATGTTAACATACAAAGCTCTGCACAACTTGGCTCCAACGTACTTGATGCAACATCTTTACCCATATCAGTCGGCCTGAGCTCTGAGATTGGCTGAAGGAGCCCTTCTTGTCTCATTGGCGAGTGTTGCTTGCTGTATGTGGAGGTTACACTGGGCCTTCTTGGTGGTTGTGCCTGACTCTGGGCACTAGTTCTCCCTTGAGGCACAGGTGGCCACATCCTTGATGGGCTACTTAGAACATTCTTGTTCTCCGAGGTTTTGGAAGGATTTGGTTAAGCTTGCTTTGGGATTGGTTTTATTGCTCTGTTGATCTTAATTCATTTTTTAAATTGTTTTATGGTTTGTGTAACTTTAGTTATATAGGACAGTGTTTGTGAACATAACATGTTAATGATAAAATAAAAAAAGAGTTGTTACTTAATAAATGTCATGTAAAACAATTATTTCATTGGCACAATACACTGAGTCAGAAATTCTGTTTCTCCTCAGGTTAAGTATGAGGTTACAGAAGATGTATATACTTCCCGGAAGAAACAACATCAGACCATGATGCATTATTTCTGTGCATTAAATACTCTGCAGTATAAGAAGAAAATTGCTATGTTGGAACCCTTGTTAGGGTACATGCAAGCTCAGGTGAATGTCTATGAAATGAGATGTGTACATAAAATTATTTTGGTTAAATAATAAGTGTATTTGGGATTTACGTCTAGGTGTGCTAGTGTTATAGGAGTGTTTTTGATGCTTAAAACAATTTAAAAATATTAAAACCTCAAAAATAAATATGCCAGTTGCATGAAAATTCAGTACATGAGGAAATAGGACTGCCTTGTGCTACCATTTGCATTTAGTATCGACAGAACAAGTCCTTGAGTGTGACGGGTGAGGTGTGGGGAGACTCCCAAGATGCAGATATATTGTGGAGACTGAATCTGCCTAAGCTTTTTGAGGAGATAAAGGCATATATAAACAGAAGTTAGAACACTGTACAATCTGTATAGTTCTTCCTCCTTGTAATTAGTGGGGATTATTCTTTTAGTTAGGAGAAATTGTGAATACAGTCTCTTATAGGGGTTGTTCTCAGTTTTCTCTTTACTTAATCATATAGTGTGACTTAATCATATAGTGTGACTGATTATCCTGCTCTGCGTCTGTAGCTATATTTTTGTTTCTTTAAAAATAGAATCTTAATTTCCATTATACACACCTAAATATTAATTGTTAAATGATTTGATTCTCCTTTCTAAAAGATAAGCTTCTTTAAGATGGGCTCAGAAAATCTTTCTGAACAACTGGAAGAATTTTTAACAAATATTGGGACAAGTGTTCAGGAGTAAGTTAACTTTTTTCTTTTAAAATGAATGGTTTAACGTCTTTTTTTAAAAAACAAAAACTTATTACAGTTAAACTAAAGCATTTGCTCAATTTGTTTAGTGTTCGTAGGGAAATGGACCATGAAGTAGAGACTATGCAGCAGACTATAGGAGACTTGGAGGCAGCCAGTGACCCATTGTACCTGCCTGATCCTGATCCTACAAAATTTCCTGTCCAGCGGCACCTTACTCGGAAAGCTGGTTATCTTAATGCAAGAAAGTAAGAATCAATTTCCTCTGTCTATGTATGAATTGCAACAGCCTAAGCTAGTTTGTAAGACCTGAATTATTGCTATGTGCATTTAAAAATAGGAGTATTTCGGATGTCTTCTAAATATTTGAAATGGTTTAAGTTTCTAATCTTTCCCCTAACACTATGATGAATAAACTATTTTGAAATGACATACTTACATTTCATGGCAAGTGATGCAGAAAATTTAATAGAAGAACTTGCAAAAAGAACTTTTGAAATCAAAGTATTTTTAAAGAACTATGCTAGAATTCCATTAAATGCTTAGATTACAAAGTTGAAATGCAATGCGTATGCTTTTGTCTTAATGTGGTAGAGACTTTTTATGTTCTTTATTTGCAGTTTTATAAGCAGCTTCACAAACTAAAGGTATTAAAGCAGTGTACAATAAGATAAGATACAAAAGATTACAGATTTGGGAAACTGAACACCAATAAAATCATTTATTATAATTAATTCAATTAATTCATTAATATTCCATAACATAACTGGGCCACACTTCAGGGAAAGCATTCTTGAACAAAAATATTTTAATAGTGCCCTAAATACCAAGATGCTAGGTGCTTATCTAATTTCAGGTAACTTATTCCAGAGGGCTGGAGCTGCAACACTAGAAGCCTGGTTTCTAGTACATACTAAGTGCATCTCTGGAGCATGTGGCACACTCATCAGTGCCCCATTCCAGGAGTACAGTTGCTGGGCAAGGAAATAAGGGGTCAGCCAGTGTCCTTGGTGACCTGGTCCCAAGTTGAGAACTTTAAATGCTAAAAGCAAAACCTTGAATCAACAACCTACCTGCTGCTTACTGTATCAGCTGCAGCTTCCAGACTAAGCCCAAGGGAACCCCTACATAGAGTGTATTGCATTTTAATAATCCAGCATTGAGGCTACCAGTGCCAGAACCACAGTGGCACAGCTATATCAGTCCAGGAATGACCAAAACTGTCTTATCAACCAGAGCTGATAAAAGGCACTTGACTGATAAAATAGCTGCCATGCACACTCTTGTTAGATTGGGAAGTGATGATATGAACTTTACACCAGGCCTTGGATTTGTGAAGGCTCTTCTGTGTGGAGATGCCTGTCTATGCTCGCCTCCAGCTAGTAAAATATTAAGTTAATCTCTTTTCTTATTTCAGTAAAACGGGGCTGGTGTCTTCCAGCTGGGACAGACAATTTTACTTCACTCAGGGTGGAAACCTAATGAGTCAGGCAAGAGGTGATGTAGCTGGAGGACTTGTTATGGATATAGACAACTGTTCAGTAATGGCTGTGGATTGTGAAGACAGAAGATACTGCTTTCAGATAACCTCTTTTGATGGCAAAAAGTTTGTATTTTGTTTCTTTTGTTTTAACTAATGCAGCTGTTAGAGAGAAAATTGAAAGCACTTTGGGTTGGGGGGGACTATTAAAGAGAGAATGTGTGGGTAGAAGGGAGGGAGGCTTCAATTTTGTCCATCAGATTGGAGAAAATGGTGGGCATGTAACACTTCTAGTAAAATCCAAACTGTTTATATTAAATCAGATCAGTTGAACAGGACTTGATATCATTCTGTGTACTGAAATTTTAAGTAAATTTTGTAGTCCAAAAAAAATGAGAGGATGTGCTGTATTCAAGCTTTACTTGGAGTAGGCTCATTAAAACAAATGTTTATATTGGGTATATTACCATTTTAGATTCTTAGTTAAAATTATTTTTGTTTATCTAGCCCCAGATTATTTTCTACTGAACTCTTCATTATCTGCTGCTTGCCTGCCTGCCACCTCTGTTCTTTTACTGAGAGGACAGTATTGCACAATCCCAGGCAGGGCCAAATTCTTGTTATAATAGACAGCTCAAGATTGCTGACTTTTACCACCCTTGTATCAGTGAGTGGCTGTCTCAGTTGCTTAGCTCATGGACGCAGCTGGATATGTGCTATTCACCCCTGGGACTTGGTAAGCCCCATGGCACATAGATAAACTTTCCAAATGTGAAAAATACACCTGGAGCGTATTTTATCTGGAGTGTTTTATCTATAGTTTAGAAAGCAAAGTGTCAAGCTTATATTTAGTAAAGAAATACACTGCCTAAATAGTATCAAAATTCCTATTATTTTATTACATTACATTACATTACATTATATTATTTCCCTTGAGAAATACATTTAAATCTGTTCATTTTTACTTACTTTTCTGCCAGGTCTTCAATTCTTCAGGCAGAGAGCAGAAAAGATTATGAAGAGGTAAGCTGCTGCACAAGAATGAGTGCTAAAATTACAGATTGTCTTGTGGCGCTTCAAAGACTTAAAGAGATGAGCATCTGACAAAGTTGACTGTGGCCCCAGTCAAAGCAGGTTAAAATACGGTACACAGTGAAACACCACGACAGTAAAATCAATTCAGCACACCTTATTAAAGCAGATAAAAAGATGGTGTCATCAAAAGTACCCAGAGAGTCATAACTGGAATTCTCACTTCCAGAACCAACCAAATTCCAAGTAATTCAAGAAAAGCTCGCACAACGAGATTAATTATTCACCTTATTATTAGACTTATTCTGTGTACCATTATGAACAACTGAAATGAGTATTGTCAGTAGGTTATTGTAAGGAATTCTTTGTACTTTTGACCAGGTATGAAAAGCTTGCTCAATAATTTTTATTTTAAAAACAGCATTATCTGGAATCTCTATACTGTTGGTTTCCTGTGATTAAACTTTCCACTGTTGCCCCCATGTGATCAGATGAATCACATTTTAAAACTCCCTGAAAAATTAGCTGCTTCAGAAGTTAAATATGAACATGTAGAGGAAACAAATTACCTGGAGAAAATGGAGTGAAAAATATGGAAGAAGATTTTGCACTATTTTAAACTTAGTTGCACCTATTGGCTTTCTTTTTCAGTGGATATGTACAATAAACAACATCTCCAAACAGATCTATCTAAGCGAAAACCCAGAGGTAATGTGATTTATTTCTTCTAATGTCAGAGTAAATTTTATTTATAAACATAACTGAAAAGTTAAATTTGTGTTTTAATGAAATTTCCTAATCTAGTCTTTTGCTGGGAAATTAAGAGGAGTGTTTTATAAATTAGTTCTAGTACGGAGTATGAAACTTCAGGTTTAAACCTACATTTACGATTTAAAGCAACTTACACTGCTTTCTAAGCATACTATGATTTAGAGCTACTTGCTTGTTTTTGTTTTCCATTTGTTCAGCTTTTCTGTTTCAGTGTTGTAGCTGCCTCAGAGACACAACTATAGCTGTAACTTCGATTTGTCAGTTCATTCATTGTGCAAGCCTAGACTCTTCTTCACCGTGATTTGGAATAAAGTCTGAAGCTATAAGTAAACGAATCCTTGACATACCAAAGGCTTGCATGGCAAAAATCAGTTACTAAACTTTACCTAGAATTTTGCACTTGTGTCTTTAGAAAATGATACAAATTGTATTGTGCAGTAATTAGATGGAGAGCGGAAAGTTTCATGGAGTTTCTCCTTCTCAGCCATAATGAAGTCAAATGTAATGCTTTGTACTGGAGAGAATGAATGGAATTTATTAGAGTACTGATAATGAGACAGCCTCAATTATTCAAGATTAATTTTATTTGCTCCATTTTAAATATATTATACTTTTCCCAGCTAATAAATTAATAAGATTGGAAGAAAAGAAACACTATGCAAGCTCCCCCCCACTTACACACAGTAGACTCGTGTGTGACCTTGTATATATGCAGCGCTGGTAAATAAATAAATAAATAAATTCAAACCTGGAAATGGTGGGAGAAAGCTGGAGAGTCTTTGTGGCTTACAAGGAGACTCTCCCCAGAGCCCAAAGAGGATGCCCCAAAGAGACTAGAGGCACAGTGGGGGCTTTGTTTAAGCTGCTCAGCCTCCCCAACTAACAGCGGGTGTGTGCAGTAGTGCAGCAGCAGCAGCAGCCACCTTTCTGTACATCCTCCAGGTTCCAGCTGGTCTCAGTGCTGGAAACAGTATTGTTGGTGTGGACTGGAGAAAAAATAGAGAGGGCATTTAGAGGGTGCTCCCCACTTAATGCAATTTTCGCTTATTCACACAGCTGCTTGGAACATAACACCTGTATAAGTAGGGAAGGGGGTGCCTGTATCTATCAGCTTCATCATCAGTATGTGATAAATACACCTCTGCTATCATTTAGATATTTATAAATTGCATTTTCACTATAAAGATCACTCTGTATTTGGGAAAGAAATATGCAAAGCAGCTCTGAGATGTGAATTCTTTTCTTGTACAGTAAGGCTCTTTATTCTAGAAATATGCCATTTGCACCCTTATGCGTCTACTGCATTTGCCAAAATGCTTACAATGGAGCAGGGTAAAGATTTAAACATAATTATTTATAAAAATAATTTTTGAGAGGGTAAAAAACAGTTGGCACACAGCTTCTATATGACTGTCAGTGAGAAGTGTATATTCAAATTTAACTGAAAGGAAACTCCTTTTTTTGTCGCCCTCCCTGCAAACATAGGAAATTGCTGCTCGTGTAAATCAGTCGGCTTTAGAAGCTGTTACCCCCTCTCCTTCCTTCCAGCAGAGACATGAGAGCATGAGACCAGCTGTGTAAGTTGTAAAACAGCAGACTGTTTAAAGATTATGTTCAGTCAATCCTGGTTATTTCTCCAGGAGCCAGTGAAGTTTGGATGATTATTTGGGGTTGTTTTAAAATATCACTGAAGGTTACTTAAAACTTGCAATGAATTGCCATGCATTTCCTCTCAAAGTCAGCTTTGTAAAAACATTTCATTGATCGTCTCTTATTGCAGAAGTGGCTCCTATTGCTTTAGGGAGAGCTTGCTGATAATCTAAATTCTTTGATTTGTCTGAGTATCAATTTGGATTTGTGAAGTTTGTTGGCTTTTTCTAAAACTGTCCTAGCATACAGTTCTTCCCCTTCCGCTTTGTATTTCCCTTTTAGCAAGTCTGGAAGTTAGGCTAAGGCAGAGTGTCAAGTAATTTTCCATGCAAGCTGTATCTAACAATTTAGTCATTTCACTATTGCTTCTTTGCTGATAGGGGTTGATGCTTCCAATTGCCCTATTATGTGTTTCTGATGTACAGTGGTGCCTCGCAAGACGAAATTAATTCGTTCCGCAAGTCTCTTCGTCTTGCGGTTTTTTCGTCTTGCGATGCACGGTTTCCCATAGGAATGCATTGAAAATCAATTAATGCGTTCCTAGGGAAACCGCCTTCAGACCAGTCTGTCCCCGGACCTCTTCTGAAGGCTGGGGGGGGGGGGGACAAGGGCTTTTCTTCCCACCCCCAGCATTTTAAAAAACCCTGGGACAGCGGAGGACTTCTCCGCTGTCCGGGCGATCTTAAAATGCTGGCGGGCGGCATTTTAAAATCGCCCCGGGACAGCGGAGGACTTCTCCGCTGTCCGGGGCGATTTAAAAGCCCCTGGGAAGGCAGGCAGGGGGGACAAAGACTTTCGCCCCCCGCCCGCCTTCAGAAGGTGTTCCCGCCCCCCCCCGCCCGGCTTCGCAGCAGCGCTACGAAGCCCGGCAGCTGGGGCAGGTGTTCCCGCCCCCCCCTGCTTCGGAGCAGCGTTCCGAAGCGGGGTGGCTGGGGCAGGTGTTCCCGCCCCCCGCCCGGCTTCGCAGCAGCGCTACGAAGCCCGGCAGCTGGGGCAGGTGTTCCCGCCCCCCCACCCCGCTTCGGAGCAGCGTTCCGAAGCGGGGTGGCTGGGGCAGGTGTTCCCGCCCCCCGCCCGGCTTCGCAGCAGCGCTACGAAGCCCGGCGGCTGGGGCAGGTGTTCCCGCCCCCCCCACCCCGCTTCGGAGCACCGGGAGAAGCGATCTCCCCGCAGCCCCTTGCTTCAAAAGAGGTCCGGGGGCAGACCTCTTTTGAAGCAAGGGGCGGTGGGGAGAAGCGATCTCCCCGCCGCCCCTTGCTTCAAAAGAGAAGACCCGCTGTCCCCGGGGCAAGCTTCGTTTTGCGAAGCAAGCCCATAGGGAAATTCGTCTTGCGAGGCAACTCCAAAACGAAAAAACCTTTCGTTTTGCGAGTTTTTCGTCTCGCGAGGCGTTCGTCTTGCGGGGTACCACTGTATTAGTAGATACTATTTGGGAGAATGGTATGTGGGATAACTCTCATAATATTGAGTTTCAGCTGCAGTTAATATTTAATTTCTTTAAAAAGCAAGCTTGGGCACTAATTCTTAAGTAACAGAGACATTTCAGAGAACAAAAGGAATGGGAACATTTGGAGAGAAGTATAAAGTTCCTTGTCTTTAAGCAGAGCTAATGGAAGGGAGCTGCAGTCCTATCTTTATACTTCTCTTACAGCTTGATGGAATGGATGCTGTAGGTATGTCACTTTAATAGCCTGTTTGACCTGGACATGATCTGAGGAATTGTCACATTATCTTATTTAGGACCTTGCTTATTATTCTTCATGACCATTCTGTTAAGGTTTCTGAATTGAAGGTGAGGGTAACTGTTAGATAGGCTTTGAGCTGTCTTCAGATGTTGTTGGACACCCAATTCCCATCAGCTTTAGCCAGCATAGCCTGTGGGCAGAGATGATGGGAATTATAGTCCAGCATCTGGAGGGCACTGCATTGGCAATCCTGATTTAGGGTGTTTCCATGATCCTGAAACTGTTTATTTAAAACCATCATACTGACTTGAAGTGGGATGACTGGCAGGTAGTTTCAGATTGGTAAGTGGGAAGGAAGTGATTATGGATGATGACAATGATGATGACTAGGGATTTCCCCAGAATCCATTGAAACATAAAACATTGTATAGCTTGAGACAATTCCTTCTGTTCTTACTTGTGTGGTTTTATGCTTTTTTTAGACAGTCTCGTCCTCCCACGACTCGTACTAGCAGCACTGGGTCTTTGGGATCTGATTCAGCATCTCTATCAGCTCTTTCCTTGGACTCTCTCGTTGCACCTGACACTCCTATACAATTTGACATTATTTCTCCAGTAAGTGAAGATCAGCCTAGCCAAGCAAAATCCTCAGGGCAGGCAGGCAGGTAAGATAAGAGCAACAAAGGATGTACAAGTGCCAAACCACAGCTGAAGCAAATGCTGCTGATTTACAATATATAATGTCCTTCACTGATGTATCTGAGCCTATGCAGACTAATGCTCACAGTCCTTTATTTGATAATAATTTCTGTGCCGCTCAAAAGTGGTTTAGAGAAGATAAAATGCATATTACAGCAATTTAAAATGGGGAAACCAAATTGCAGACAATAAGGGAGACATGTCCAGTGCTACCTTAATGGGATGAGGAGCATGCTGTGGGATAGCTTGCTGTCTCCCATCATGGCTGTATGCTTTCAGTCTAACATCAACTACTTTCATCAGCTTTAACTTTGTTTAGTCCTAAATAGGGCTTGCTTTTAATTAAGTTTTAAGTTTAAAGGCTTGAAGCAAATATCAAATCTTTGGTTAAGAGTGAAACCAGAATAGCATGTAGCCACTATTAAGGTGTATGCTGACATGGCCATTACCTGTTTAAAACTGTGAGGAATGCATGCATGTAAAGGCAGGGGGCTGGCTTCTGAAAGTGTCTGGTTCCACAGCCTCTGGCTCAGTCCTTTAAGGGCTAGGATTGCCAGATCTGCAAGGGCCCCTCCTGTCAGAGAAGAGCTGCAAAATCAAAATAATGCACAAATGGAAAAGCGTGTGCTTGAACCTCTATGTGCAATATCTTAATTCTTGCAGCAGACTTCTTTCATCCTTCTGAGCAAACTTTAACCTGTTTGGTTTAAAAAAACCCAACAACCCATATTTTCCTTTCCTACTGCTTGCTTGCCCCAGCACTTTGGGCATTTCCTCTTAGAAACTCAAGAGAAATGTGGTAGCCCTGCCTCCAGGTGGTGATGGCAGACTGATGACTGTCATTCTAAGCTTTAAAAGGTTAGTGAAAATGATCTAGGCTTCTAGGGTCACATCTCCTAGGAAGATAAAATTTGACAGTTTTTAAAGACACATTTTTTAATACCTATCCCCAATAATTTTATTTTAAATTTGAATATTTTAAGCATTTGCTTTTTATCAGATAAGTAACTTATGCTTTTACATATATGAAAAATGAAGCAGCAGTCAGTACCTACAGTAAATCTACAAGGCTCCAATAAATGCAGTTTTGTAACATGAAGACTAGTCTTAATGGAGAATGAGGAAAGTGATAGAGAAGCTTTAAAGCTAAAACAGGAGCAGGCAGTATCAGACTCAAAATACTGCATGTCTTTGTCTTATGGCTCTGCAAATATGCTAGGACTGTTCTACTCTGGACAGAAATTACAGCATGAGGAGAACCACTGCTTTCTACTTTGTGTGGTGCCTTAGGCACCCTCGTGATAGATAATGGGACACCCAAGTGCTGACTGAGACAGTTATGACTTGGATTGATGTATGGGATTTTTGTGAACTAAAGGAATGAGTGAATTTCAGTTACCGCTAAGAAAAGTTCAAAACAGGTAGAGAACTGACTCAAAGAGAACTGTTGGCAGAAGAAATGTGAGTTCATATTTAATATTTGAAATAAATTGTCTGTGATACAAAGTTGCCAAGAACTCATTTGAACACCACTACCAAGGTGTAATGACAGTAATGAAGCTCAGTTTCTTGAGCTTTGCTCTGATGGAGACACAAGCTATTTCGGTGAAAAGTCCAGAACTGAGTGATCATTGCTAAACTGAGTGAATTTCTTAAACTATGCTGAAAATGTCTCAGACTTCAATTAGTTCTGACCCCAAAGCTGAAGGCCAGTATTCCGATACATTTAGTTGTGTTGAGCAGATGCATTCTGGTTGTAATTCTGAATGGCACTTGGAAACTCCAGTCAGAAAATTCAGTCTAGTAGTTCCTATCCATGAAAAGACAGCAGTTTTTAAAGTTTCCTGAGAAACTTTATTTATATAAATTCGCAACACTATTTAACTGAGATAACCAATAATTTGCTGCTTATTTGTTTAAGGGGCTCCTGTTTAAAATTAACCTAGCGAAAGTTGCTCTCTTTCTCTTTTCCCCCTACTATTGTGAAAACATAAGCTCTGAATGTGTTATACAACAATTGGGTGGTATTCAGCTAAGTTTTACTTAGAGGAGACCCACTGAAATTAGTGAATATGACTAAGTTGGCCCTATTAATTTCGGTAATTTTAATCTTAGTCAAACTTAGTTGAACACCACCCACTATATTCAAAAGTATTATTGACAAAATATTCTGTTTTACAACCTTCTTAAGACCCAATTTTTAAGTTTCGTTAAAAGTTTTTCATTTGCCTGTGATAGACACCAGAAGCCTAGAGAATTTTCACAAGTATAATTCTACAAGTTAATGATACGTCTGCTGATAGCCATGTATAGTCCATGTTTCTCTTAAGACTAAAGCCAATTAATGCTTTCAGAAAGCTGTATTTTAAATGGTAGTTGTTTATAACTGAATAGTATAACAAATAAACAAATGGGATGGTGTGCATTCTTAATTGGAGAAGATGGCCTTTTGCTGTGTTTGCAACTTGCAATCTTGCATTGTATTTTTCAAGTGAAAGAAAATTAGCTAACTTGCCAAACTAGAATTGAGGTACATAAAAGTTTCTCATGGGTTGCTTTTGATCTTCTAGCTAAAACAATGGGATGGTACTCCAAGCTAGTGATCTTTTCACTTGATTTTTACTGAAGCGCAGCAGTTCCTCAGTAGAATAGATCTTAAATATTCCTGTGTTGTGAAACCCATCTTGATCCTTGCTTTGTTATAATACAGAATTAGATTATTGGGTTTCAGCGTGCAAGAATCACTTTTATTTTTTTTTATTATTGACAGACGAACAAATCCATTTGGAGAATCTGGAGGAACCAAATCAGAAACAGAAGGTAGAGCAAAACTGTACTTAAATTGAAGATGTATTTAATTATAATCTCTGTAGCTCCCTCCTCCTTCTTCTAAATGTGTTGATGAAAAGTGTTGGCAAACACTTTTGCAGTTGAGCCTGAACAGAATTAAACAGTTCCTAGTTGGAGTTTTAATAATTTTCATAGCTAATGCCTCCTAGTAGGGAAGTGGGGTAGGGTTTGAGACTAGAAATTCCTGTCTTTCTCCCAGTGTTCCTGTCCATTTCACACCTTGTTCATCCTAAGGAGAAAATAACTGAAAACTGGCCATCCTGTTTGCTTGACAAAAGGATGAAAGACTTTTGATGGTGAGCGATTAACTGAACCATCTCTTTGTCTGCCTCCTGTACCATTAGCTTGAAGGCCTCCATTCAGGAGTTTGGATAGACTTTGCTAGCAGCTTGATTTGCAAGGTATGAAGTATTTCCTGAGATGAGGCCAGCATCAGGCTTGTACCAAGGTCAAGCAAGGTTCAAGATGGAGAATCTCATGTCGTGTTTAACCTATGTCAATCTTGTACTTATGCAATGATCTACAGAGATAAACTATATAATAAGTTCAGATTTGCACACTCCTGTCCACATCTCCAAAGGCAAGGAAGCACAACTTTCATTTGACAGCACCTTTTCTTGTCCTTAGATTGGGGAATGCTTAAATTTGCTATATCCTTTTAAAGTAATTGAAACTGAATTAAATGTATGAAAATTGGGGCAGTGTGTATTGTTATTCTGTTAGGCCAAGGCCACCGGTTTTCTAGAAAGCCCAGATGTTGTTCATATAATTTTGTTTAATATGTGCTTGCTCCAGATTCTATCCTACATCAGTTATTTATTGTAAGATTCCTTGGATCCATGGAGGTGAAGTCGGATGAAAGTCCTGATGTTGTTTATGAAACAATGCGCCAAATACTAGCAGCTCGAGCTATACACAACATTTTCAGAATGACAGAATCACATTTGTTGGTCACATGTGATTGTTTAAAGTAAGTATTCTCATTCCAAACCAGCACATTTGTCAGTGCTTAATTACAGCTCTCTTTTTCTTTGTATCATAACTTATAATTTCTTAAATTAACATTTCTAGGTTAATTGATCCTCAGACGCAAGTTACAAGACTCAGGGTGAGTTGCTAAAATCAAAGCAGTTATAGAAACATGCTTCATGACACATCAATACACTCTCTGTTTTCTGTCAATTATAAGTTGCACCCAAGCTTACCTTCCATTTACTATGTGTACTTTTACCACAACTTAACAGGTTCAGGTTCCACATATTTATCATATAACATCCATTCAGTAGTGTCACATTTACACTAGCTTTTGTAACTTGTAACACTTATAAGTAATAACAGCAGCCTCCAGATGTTGCTGAACTCACATCTGGCCCAGCAACTAACATTAAACATGTTTATCTGGTATTCAGTGAGCTTTAAAGTTCTGTCATTTTTTTTCTTGACAGTTTCCATTGCCAAATGTAGTTCTGTATGCCACACACCAGGAAAACAAACGCCTTTTTGGATTTGTGCTTCGGACTTCAGCAGGGAGAGCAGACAGTAGACCAACGTCAGTCTGCTATATATTTGAATCAAATAATGAAGGGGAAAAGGTATTTATCATGCTCCAGCTAAAGTTCTCCAATATGCTGAACTATTCCACACTTGCAGCAATGTGATTTAATTATATATTTAAAGATGGTCACAGTTGATCATGTTTACTGTGTTCCTTTCCCCCCTCCCATTTAGATTTGCGACTCTGTGGGACTTGCAAAACAGATTGCCTTTCATGCTGAATTGGTAAGACTTTCATTTGATGTAAAATATGTATGCATTCTGTTGGCACTGCGGAATTAATGAGCTGAAAGGAACCTGAAGGCCATCAGGTCAATAACACAATATATTTTGCCTATTAACCATTTCTAACATGTTCTGTTAACCAGTTGTTTCTTAAATGTACTATGACCAGTGCTATGGGCCTGCATTTCTTCCAGTGTTTTTTCCCCCTGCAGAAACATTTCTGTTTCGTAAGTTCTTTATTAACAGTGAATGGATGCCAATTGGAAATATATTAAGCAAGCTTGGCAGTTTGAAAGTTTTTTAGTTTTGTTTACTAAATACAAGTAAAATAAAGATGCTGAAGTAGATCACTCCTTAGGCCATCAGAAACTTTTCTGATGCAAGCTGCAAATTATTCTATGATTTCTTTTTTAATTCCAATTTTAACTTTTTGGGAACATCCATATCACTGACTTTTACAGAGATACCTGTAAGCAAACACTTTAGTAAAGTAATCCAGATCTGCATTGCACTTGGCATGAGTTGCTAGCTATCAGGAGTTGGAGAAGAAAAACCGTATTAACTTCAAAGCAAAATTAGAAGTGTCCTTTGTGACTCCTCATTTAACCACCCTGAGCTAGAGAACAGGAATGTATTTACAGCAGGGGTGGCCAGCTCCCAAGAGACTGCAATCTACTTACAGAATTAAAAACTGGCACTGATCTACCCCCATTTTGGGGGGTTTCAGGTCAAAGTTGTTGACTTTGTTTTTAGGGAGGGGAAAGCCACGATTTTTAGGGGTACAGGGCAAGGTTGTTGAGCTTTATTTAGGGAGGAAGAAAGCCTCGTTTTTATGGCTTTTGGGAGAAAAAGAGGAACAGCCACTCACCAGCAGATCTGGGGAAACAAACAGCCTCACTGAGTAAACTCCGTCTTCGTTCTGCAGATCGTGCAACAATGGAGGGCGGGGTGAGGGGGCGGAGCCGAGTTCTTTTTTTACCAATGCTAAGGAAAGGGACCCAGCCATCAACCGCGATCTACCAAAACCTCCCAGGGATCTAACAGTAGATCGCGATCAACCTGTTGGACATCTCTGATTTAAGGGAACAGAGT